>NC_137811.1:67106887-67143561 GCF_963921795.1 Nannobrachium achirus | reverse complement strand
GTGCGGCAGCGGGGGGTTAGGGGGCAGCGGGGCCTGGCTCTTGTTGGCGGGGGCACGCCGCCGCGGGGCGCCGCCGTGCCCACCAGCGCCGCCTTGGCGACCCCGCTTTTCCCCTGACCGCCACCGCCCGCCACGGCCCGCTTCCCCGCCCCGTGGTCCACGCCCTTCTCCGAGTAGAAGGCCACGCCGGCCGGGGGGGGCTGGGGGTGGCCCCGGGGCATGCTCTTGGGGGTCTGGGACCCTGCCTGAGGGTCCATGCAGGGTCCCAGACCCTCAGGGTCGATGGGACCGTAGTACCGCTTGTAGCCGTCCAGCCCCCCGCCCCCTCCGGCCGCCGACGCCGTCACCGCCGCCGATGCCCAGTTCGGGGGCACGGAGACTTTCTGGGCAAAGGGTCCCATGTCCGCCATGCCGCCGCCTACCCCGCGCACCACCCCGGCCAAGGGGTTGGTGGCGGTGGTGGCGGCCTTGGGCAGCCGCCAGCGGTCCACCACGGCCAGCCGGCGGTCCGGCCGGGGCAGGAAGGTGGAGCAAGGAGCGATGGGCGCCGTGGCGGCGGGACCCAGTGCCGACCCAGAGTGCAACATGGTGGGAGGAGATCCCGGCAGCGGGCTCTTGTAGACGGGCTGCACAGCGGCGGGGCCAAGGGGCTGCTGCTGCTGCTGCCCAGGGGGCTGCTGCTGCACCTTGGCCATGGCCGGCGTGCTCACCGACGTGACGATGTGGGGCTGCTGCGAGGGCACCATCACCATGGCACCGTGGTGGTGGGGCAGAGACTTGGTGCCCACCGTCTCGTCCTCAAAGCTGCAGCAGCTGTACATCCCCTGGGAGGGAGAGAGAGAGAGAGAGAGGAAAGATATGGAAGAGAAAAATAAGGGGAAGGAATAAATAGAGAGAGCGATAAATGGAAAGAAAGAGGGTATAGGACAGGGGTCTTAAACGTTTTCAAGCCAAGGACCCCTTAGTTGAGAAAGAGATGAAGCAGGGACCCCCACAACCTTTTCATGAATTCCATATCATTTCATTTTTTGACAGCAGAATCATCAGTGTATTTTGGATTCGTGTAAATTGTTGTTTTCAGATATTTAACCACTTCTTGAATTGTCAAAACTTTACCTTTCACTCTGTACTTAGTCTGCACTTTGCCCCCTCTACACCAAAGCTCTTTGCCGAAAATAAGTGCGTTCTCAAAGTGCATTCCAGGGTCTCTGTGGGTTCCTTTATGGGGTCTAAATTGACCCTGTATAGAAGTCTGTAACTCTGACAGTGTACAAATGGAACCAAATGAACCTTAATGGGTTAATTTGGTTCCATTTGTACACTGTCAGAGTTAAAGAGCCAGTTCACCTCTGGGACAACCAGATCTTATTTTATTGTTGTTTGGGACACGATCAACACAATCCTGAGTTATTTTTTTGTGTTCAATCTGTGTTTTGAGATATTTTAGTATTTCAGCATGAATGATGATGCATTTTGCATCATATGAGTCATCATGCTGCATCATATGATGCAAAATGCATCATCATTCATGCTGAAATACTAAAATATCTCAAAACACAGATTGAACACAAAAGATAACTCAGGATTGTGTTGATCGTGTCCCAAACAACAATAAAATAAGATCTGGTTGTCCCAGAGGTGAACTGGTCCTTTAAGAGGAGACCTTGAAATGTGAAAGTTTGAGAAACACTGATATAGATAAGTAGATAAATGATGGTATTTACAATCTGATCCATGCTCAGCCCTACAACAATAAAAGTCACTGGATCGGTTTAAAGATGGGACTCTGGGGAGTTAAGATTTCAGAATCTTAACAAAAGACACTGGTGTCTACATGACAAGAAAGAGACACCGGTGTCTACTGTATACATATTGACAAGAAAGAGACAGAGGAGATACTTTCTCCTATATCTGTACAGTACAGTCAGCTGGGGCATTAAGGCACCTAGCTGTGGCCTCAGGTCATGCGTGCGTGCGTGCGTGCGTGCGTGCGTGCGTGCGTGTGTGTGTGTGAGACAGAGAGAGTGAGTGAAGGGGGTCCATGAAGGTGACTGTCAGAGGATTTCCAGGGTGCGAGGGAGAATTGAATTTCAATTAATCTGACTAATTGACTGAGTGGAATTGAATTGACCCTGACGCCCAACAAAGACTCTCCATGCAACTCATGTAGACACACACACACGTGCACACACACGCACACACACACGCACACGCACACGCACACACACACACACACACACACACACACACACACACACACACACACACACAGGAATGCAATTAAAGCCACACACAGGCAGAAACATGGCCCCCACATGACTCACATTAACCTCATCTTGACTAGTCAGCAGAAATCTAGCTCTCTCTTGCATTACCTTGACTGTTTGTCAGTCTTTGTATCGCTGTGTCTTTTTTCACTCTACTTCTTCTCTGTCACTCTTTCCCCTCCTCTACTTATTTACATGTCACTCTTTCTCTCTCCCCCTTTATCTGTCTGTCTCTTTCTCTTCACGAATACCTCTGTTTCAAGCTAAATTTATACTCCCTCGCGTGATGGGTGTCCTTTAACAAAAAGAATGACTGATCTACAAACTAACAAAGTGTCGCACTGTGACACGCTGTTAGTTTATAGATCGGTTATCTTTTGCAAGCGGCAACACATCAGAGTATCATTCACGGAGCAGGCGTTAGGCATTGCAAACGCGCACAAATCCCCCCGCAGTGCCTGGTGAATGTTACAGTATATACTGCCGCATTCCCCCCACCCCCAAGATAAAAGCGTGTCTGTGTTTTGGTTGTGCGGTTTGAAAAATCACACCCGTGTGAACTGAGCGGTGGTCGGTGTGTGTGTGTGTGTGTGTGTGTGTGTGTGTGTGTGTGTGTGTGTGTGTGTGTGTGTGTGTGTGTGTGTCTCTGGCCTGAACAACAGCGCCCCTCCCTTAACATGTGTGGCCAGAAAAGGTACTGCAGGCTCAGCAGGCTACATACAGACACGGACACACGCACACACACACACACACACACACGCATACACACACGGCCACGTATAGGAGACGGTGTAACCACCGCTCAAAAACGTCTGAACGTTGCATGCCTGGGTGGTGGTAACCTCTGGGAGGCACGCCGCCGTTTGATTCAACATGCAGTATAAAACGTAATGTGAGCCAATATTTATATAAACTATATCTTTTTCATTATGTATGGTGTAGCCCCTTTAATCTCTGACAGCACCATGTGTTGTTTACATTTCTGACTAACAACGTAATCAATCAATCAATCAACCAATCAATCAATCAATCTCTCTCTGTCTGTCACATTTTCACAGATAATCTCCATGATCGATCGAGAGAGAGAGAGAGAGAGAGAGAGAGAGAGAGAGAGAGAGAATGAGAGAGACAACGCGATAGGCTGTTCCCTGGGCCACAAAGTATTATGGGCAAGGATGCGCTGATTGGCTGGTGACATGGGTCACTCAGAGTTCATTCCACAAGACAGGCACGCAACTTTTTAGCAGCAGCAGCAGCTTGTTAGTTAGCAGCAGTCTAGCACTTCGCTAGCTGTGAATATCTTATTGTGAATATTTGACACTTGATTCTCCTTTTGTGGAAGCTGTCCCCCTAATTTTCCTATGCTCCCTTGTATCTGTACTTATAGAGAAGCTTATTTAACCCCCATCCTTTTGGGGATTCTTAGAGAAGGAGGTGTTTAAGTATTTGAATTGTTGTTAAAATTGCAAGTTTTATTTAAGTTGTATTTTTTTCTTCTTCTTCTTCTTCCTACCGACATAATAAAAAATAAGTGGACCTTTGCCTGTTTCCCAAAAAATATCCAAATATGGACCTTCAAGATTTGTATTTGAGGACCCCTGCTTTAGGGTATACTACATTGTTATGTTTTTAAATGTTGTTGACTGTAATTACTCTATGGACCCCATGTGTGTCTGGAATAAAGTTTGAACTGAATGGTTCTCACCCTGCTGATGGCGAGCAGGAAGTCCAGCTTTGAGGAGCTGGTGGCCATGCAGTGGCGCAGCCTCCAGTAGACCAGGTGCTCCCAGGCGAACACCAGCAGGCTGAGGCCCATGGCCACCAGCAGCATGTAGAACACCCCCGCCATGTTGTCGATGTCCAGCTTCGACGACATCACCTCGATCTTGTCGTTGTGACAGATGCCCGACAGCCAGAGCCGCTCCAACATCTCGATCTCATCTGGCGACGAGGAGGACGAGAGGACGAGAATTAGAGGTGTCCCATGATGATGATGATGATATCCTTTTTTTATGCTTTAACTATTATTAAAAAATAGCAGATATGCAAGCTCACAAGCTTGTAGATATGCTATTTTTTTATCGTGCAACTAAAATATTTGCTTCTGGGGGATCCCTGGAACAACATATTTTGAGATCGGGGTTCGCGGCCAAATACATGTAATTTTGACATGAAAACGTTTGAGAATCACTGATTTAGAAGAAGGATTTAGAAGAAATGTATAGAATCGGGTGAAACTAGTCAAAGAATTTTCAAGATTTTTCAAAAATCAAGTTCATGCCGGGCTGCGAGCTTGTAGATCTGCTATTTTTTCATAGTTAAAGCATAAGAAAAAAAAAAACTCCACGCACACCATCTTCAAATGCAAAAAGGGATTCAATGGGGAATCACAACGTTTCGGTCGTATTTAGACCTTCATCAGGCAATCTTTATGTACCAGAATGAGAGAGATCTTCTTTTAAGACTGACATCACATTCTTAAGGTGATAGGTGCTCTCAAATGGATAAAGGAGAACATGGGCTATAAACAAGGTTGCATATAGAAATACCATATTATTCGACAATGTATAAAACATTACAGTACATATAATAAGGACAACATGTCAAATATGAAGTTCAAATAGTACAGAAATCATGGTAATCAGTCAACAAAAGTAATAAAGGCAAAAATGCAAGAAAAAACAAATCAGGTTGGAACATCAAGAAAAACTGTCCCTGTAAAAGAGAAAAGGGAAACAGTTTAAAATGTAACCAGGTAACAGCTTAAAAATACATTAAAAATACATAAGTATAGAATAATGACTAAATAATGAAAAGCCATCAAAACCAAACGAATCAAAGCATGACATTTAGTAGTAATTCGTCATTCAGGCCATTTGAGGCCAAAGTTTGTAAATTGAAAATCCAAAAGGCTTCATGTCTTAGGGCCGCCACCATTCACTTACGCTTTATTTTGAAGAGCCCTGGAAGCCCCGTGCGCCTGCATGTTGTGTAAGCTGACGATTCTAGGAAGGAGGTCAGTTTTTTTTTACAAACGGTCGTGAAACTAAAACCCTAACCGGGGCCGACCATCACAGAACAGTGTAGCCGTGAAAAAGAGCGGTTTTCGGCCTGTTCGGTGTTATTTGCACCTTATTCAGAGATACAGACGTTTTTATGTTACAGCAAAGAACAGAAGTCAATAGACGTTCCATTTTGCGTCTGGCCGTGTAGCGTAATGACGTATGCAACGTCTTTCACCAGCACCCGCAGCAAGCGTCTGTTTACCTGGCTACCGTGGTAACCCTTAACTTGTCTGTGGACAAGTTAAAGGTATATTCAGTCATTGTATTTCATTCAAATAAAAATATAATTGGCACATTTTCCATTCATTCTCCTCACTAGAATGTGTGCTGACCATATAAGGACTTCCACCATGGCCCGTGTTACGAGCATAGCTAGATTCGGTTTTCAGAGGTGGCCAGCCAGTCCTCGACCAATCAGGGTAGAGTATGGCCGTAGTTATGTTATGATGTTTAGTTATGATGGTCAAAATAAAAGTTTTGAGAACCACAGTCGCTCTGAATTAACGTCTGCTAAAAGCCTACTGAACTCATAAAATGCCACAGTCTCCTAGTAAATCATTATAATACATATCCTGAAGCTGGAGACGTAGGCCTACCGATATTCAGTGATTGGGTCTAATGATCAAAACGAGAACATTATAATGGTGTAAAAAATCTATAAAAAACATTTCCACGCTGTAAGGCCAGTAAGGGACAAGTTGACCTCCGGCCAATTTCATTATCACTGAATACACCTTTAAGGAGAGCTTGGCACACGAGGTGTACTTGAGCACATGTACTTACAGTATCACACCACTGGAGGGCCAGAGGAGGGAGTATGACGGAACGAGGGAAGATATCGATAGGAAAGGAGAGAGAAGTCCGTGGTGAAAACCACGGGGGGTAAATTAACAAGATGAGAAGAAAGGGGTGTAAGGGGGGAGGGGGGGGGGGGGGGGTGGATTAAAGGAAGGGGAGGGCTGAGAGAAAGCCAAGTCAAGTTTAGAGGTTATTTAGAATAGTGGTTCTCAACCTTTTCAGGCAGCTATACCCCCAAAATAATCATATTTTAACTGGGGACCTCCCACCCTGACCAGCACTAAGAGTTGAGGCATTACATTTTGGATAAGATGGTTCTAAAAAAAATAGCAGATCTACATGCAGATCTAATAGCAGATCTACATGCTCACAACGCCTCGCGTTGTGAGGCGTTGTGAGCATGTAGATTGGCTATTTTCACAATTGCTGCCTCTAATATTTGACAATTTGGCCAACGTTTAATTTGTCATTTTAGAGGTATTAAAAAGTCCTTAAATTGTCACTTCAGAAATGAGCAGCCAGATACCCGCTATACACTTTAACTTTGTGGTTTGTTTACTGTTGAGAGAGAAAACAATTTGCACATTAGGGTAATCATCTGGGGACCCCCCCCCCCAAATAATTTGGGGACCCCCCTGGGTCCCACAGGTTGAGAACCACTGATTCAGAGGTCAGTTCAAGGTCGGACTCAGAGAGAGAAAGAGAGAGAGAGAGAGAGAGAGAGAGAGAGAGAGAGAGGGAGGAAGGTGACTCATGGAGTTGGAAGGTCACTGATGCAGCAGGTATGTGTCTGTCTGCTGAACAAGAACATTGGAGAGAGTGGGAGAGAACGCGCGCACGCATGTGTGCGTGCGTGCGTGTGCGCGTGCGTGTGTGTGTGTGTGTGCGTGCGTGTGTGTGTCCGTGCATGCGTGTGTGTGCGTGTGTGCGTGCATGCGTGCGTGTGTGTGTGCGTGCGCACGCGAGTGCGTGTTCAACAGAAAGCCAGGGAAAAGAGAGAGAACGGTGAGAGGGACACGCCCACCGAGCAAAAGAGACAGAGAGAAACTAATAACAGATATTGAGTGTGTGTGTGTGTGTGTGTGTGTGTGTGTGTGTGTGTGTGTGTGTGTGTGTGTGTGTGTGTGTGTGTGTGTGTGAGAGAGAGAGAGAGAGAGAGAGAGAGAGAGAGAGAGAGAGAGAGAGAGAGAGAGAGACACACACACACAGAGAGAGAGTTAGAGAGAGAGTCTAAAACAATAAGGCAGGCCTCAGCAGTAAAATGGCCTGGACAACCTAATCTCAGCATTGTAACTCAGAGCAAATGAGAGGGGAACCGAGACCACCACAAGAGGAGAGAGAGAGAGAGAGAGAGAGAGAGAGAGAGGGAGGTCTACTCTATAGGGAAGGGCAGAGACGACGGGAGGAGAGAGAGGGTGTGAGCGAAGGGCAGCGTTCTCTCGCAAGCTAATGTATCAGGGGAAATGGAGGAGATGGAGAAGAGAGAGAGAGAGAGAGAGAGAGAGAGAGAGAGATGGAAAAGCGAGGAAAAAGAGAGAAGGCGGACGGACGAGGCCTGAGATTGTGTCATTATGACAAACAGCAGGGCACACTTCTCAGCTTGAAGAGGATGACATGAGAGGAAGAGAGCTAGAGAACAAGAGCACCATGAGGAAGAGATAGGAACGGAGAGAGAGAGAGAGAGAGAGAGAGAGAGAGAGAGGGGGGGGGGGGGGGGGGGGTGGACAGACACGTGCACATAGACATCAAAGGGGGCTTGAGCCCCTGCCCTTTTATCCGTCTGTAAAAGAAACGTGCCCTCTCCAGACGATGAATGCAGTTTTTACTATGGTGAAAGAAATGCAAATGCCCTCTTTCCATGCCACACCTGAAGGCAGCATTCAAGAGAATATTGCCTTGTCCAAACTCTCCCTCTCTGCCCTCTCTATGTTGAAATCCATATACCGTATTACACCTCATCTCCAGTATTGACTTGATTATGTTCTTGACTTGTTTAGTTCAGTGTGGTATCAAGCACCGAAAATAGCCGACCTCCAAGCTCACAACTCACTGCTATCAGGGCCGTAGCGCGTCTAATCGGCGCTCTAGGCGAGCTCTCTCGAATGCGCCCCCCCCCCCCCCACTCCCGCGTGCGATTTTTGCGGGTGTTGCCGTGAATTTAGTCGGATTTGGGCCGGTTTGGATGACTGTTCAATAATATGACATTTTCTCGGGTTTTGGCGTGATTTTTGCCCATTTTGGGTCAGGTTGGGTGAATCATTAACTGTTCAACAACATGATGCAAAAATGTCAAGCCAGCCAGCCTGCTGGAAACAAGATCACTTACCCAACCGTCGATGCTTCAGGGCAGGCAATTCACATACTAATGAACAACAAGATAAATCTGTTGCGATTCCAGGGCACTGGTAGGCCTAATTATTAGTAACTTTACAAAACAGTGACGCTTCACTTCAAGCTCCCAGCCCTGTGCTGTGCGGCGCCCTCTTTGATGAAGAGTGCGGGGGCGGGGGTAGTACCAATCTCATTCACCTCGCCCTGTTACGGCCGAGCCGACTCGAGTGAGTGCACAGGCAGGCAGCAGGCTGCAGAGTGCAGACACTGAGAGCTCTGCCTCTGACGCTCGAGTTTTTATGATGGATAAAAAAAAATTGACACACATAGTAAGCAACTGGGTCGTATTGGTGAGATAATACCAATAGAGGGGGCGCCGAAATGTTTTTTTCTTTTTCTTTTTTATAATATAAAAAACAAAACACTCCATTTCGGCAGGCGCCCCCTTGAGATCGGCGCTCTAGGCGACCGCCTATACCGCCTATAGCTAAAAACGGCCCTGACTGCTATTTTCGGTGCCCTTTTAGGAATTTCAGCCCCTGTCTCTCTAACATTCTCTGCAAGTCCCTGGAGAGGGAGGGAGGGAGCGAGAGAGAGAGAGATTGAGAGAGGGGGACGAAGGAGGGAAGAGAGGGAGAGAGTGAAAGTGAGAAGAAGGGAAGAGAGGGGTAGAGAGAGTGAGAGAGAGAGAGTGAGAAGCGTGGCAGATAGCGCCAGAGACAGAGGCAGAAGGAGGAGATGATAATCATTTAATTGCACTGGAGGCAGTGGTGGGAAAAAGTACTCACATTTATCTTTTTTTACTTAAGTAAAAACGTGTCATTTCCACAATAAATGCTCTGTTACAAGTCCGTTATTCCAAATTTGCTTTGAGTAAAAGCACAAAGGTATTGGCATCAAAATATACTTATTAACAATTTTGCTGCCATTTTAAACATAGCTGTACTAAGCAGCTGCCAAATTGTCCTTACCTTTTAACGTGGGCACGCGCACGCATCGTGCACTATCTGTGCGCGACTCATCTAGTAGACGTGTAGACTCGATGACAGCTTTCGAATAAAAAAAATCCATTGGAATAGACAAATCCGTTGCCAGGCAGTTACCCCTGCTGTATTCGCTAGTGTTACATAAGAAAACATTGCAAACGGCCAGCTGTGCGCAATGGTAACACATGGACACGTTCGCGCACATAGCAGACGATACGTGCGCGGATCATATGCCAAGCGGGCACAAGAATCAAACAGCTACCAAATAAAGAAAAACCGTGTGAAAAAAGACGATGATATGACCGAGGAGCTCCTTCCTCTGTTTACAAGGAAAACTTATGGGAACGGAGCTATGATTTGACGTCAGACCGGATATGGAAACCTAGATCCGGTCTAAACAGGAAATACGACAGGATACAGTTAGGAGGCGGGCCTAAAGAGCCAGAATCGTCTATAATCAGCGACCATACTTTTAATCGTTTCATAATGATTAAAGCTAATTAAATTTCCGGGATCGACGGGCATCGCAGAGAGGTACAGCGGGAAATCAACGGTTTCGACGGGGATCGCGGGAAATGAGTTAAAAAGTACCAAAAGCGCTCATCATCACGCAGAGTGACCCGTTGCCCAAGTTTTTGAAATGCATACATACTTTTGAAAACAGAAGATCTACAAGTTGTGAACTTAGTAGATATTGCCATTTTCAAATAACCAAAGTATATATGGAGCTGAAGTGGTAAATGTATGTTTTATAATAATAATCAAAATCTATAACGTAACTAGTAACTAAAGTTCAAATAATTGCAGTGGAGCAGGGGTCATCAATATATTATGTCTGTGGCAAATTTAAAAAATAATCTGTTTTACACACCATTAGAATGTTCTTATTTTAATCATAATACCCAATTATTGAATGTCAGTCTCCAGGTTCTCTTCAGAATATGTATGACACTTATTTACTTTGACACTTACTATTTACACCTAGATGGTAATAGAAGATTTGAGAATGGATTAATTCAGTGGAAATATCAGTTGTGCAGCTATTTTGCATGGGAAGTTCACAGACGTATAAGTCTGTCTGATGATCCGGTCATCAAAGTGTTGGCTTAGGAATGCAACAATAACTAAATAATCTCTATGAATTCAAGGATTAAATTGGCCTCCTGTGTGCATAGTTGAATAGGATGGGGTCTACATGCCTGTATTTTAAAGGAATTATATGTAACTTTAAGACAATAAAAATTTGTATATGTATATGTATATACATTTTTAGCAGTCATTTCCTTTCATCAGTAACTATATTATTGTGCTGGGGTGTTTCCTTGCAGAAAGACACATCCCCTGGCTACGGTATATTTCTGTTCTGTTCCACTCTTTATGTTGACATTAAATGTCAACAGAAACAGTGGAGGGACGTCTTTGTCAGGGGGAGCTCAGCCAGAGCTCTTAATTGCTCCCTTTGAACTTCAAAGGGGTTGTCCACTAAGGTAATTGATCGGGCCATAAAAGTGTCAAGTCCTCGATAGTGATCTCTTTAATCAATGAAAGCATCAAAGACAACTACCTGTTTGATGCCTGTCATAGAGGGGAGGGTGAGGGGGGAATGTTTTTGTGTACACACAAGCTTGCATATTATTCCTTTAACATCAGTAATGGTGGTACTTGGAGACACAGATATTTTCTGAGGTGGTACTTGGTGTAAAAAGGTTGAGAACCACTGGTCTATATCAAAGCTTTTTCTGCCGCCGTGCAGACCTGTTTTTAACCGTTTCAAACCGTTTTTTAACCTGTTAACAATCCTGTATAATTTGCAAAAAACGCCTATACACAGCATACCCAAAGTAAATTGATTGCTGTTTTTAAACCATTTGGAGTAATGCATTGGGCATGGTCTCATTTTGAAGGAAACATTTTGAGGTTTCCCCCAGAAATAAATAATCACTCTGTGTGCAACTGACATTGAGTAATGCAAGTTTTAACTTACTGAAATAGCAGGTATTTAATCCTCGCCTAAATATTTTCAATAAATAGATGCCTGCATAACACTGTTATTATCATATAGGAGCTGAAAAACACAATGTGGACACATTTTGAAGCCTTACCTAGCCCAATTTCAAAGGACATGATAAAACTACAGAATATGAATATTTTACACATGTTTTAGTAATTGTATGTCTATGCGTTTTCATTTGGAGACATTTGCATATATTATATAAAAAGGTCAAAAAAGGGCTAATAGACTGGATTTTTTTAATTTTAATTTTTTATTATTTTTATTTATTTATTATTATTATCATTTTATTTATTTATTTTACTGCTTTTTCTAACATTCTTCGTCTGACATTCAGCGTGCCTGTGCGTATTTACGCATGGCCACGTTCCTGTTGCGCATGGGGTTTTGGGTAATGTAATTGACTTCTACCAAAAAAAAGTAGACATAATTCTATTGAGAATTTCATTGGCTATAAGATGTGCCAGTCATCAGAACAACCTGAAGCCATTGGCTGAATCTATAGCCCAGGAAACGTGACTATGCACCTCCTATGAACACAGTCCATTGGTCGCTATTGGGGGGGTGGGACAGGACTAGAAGCTCCAATTGGGTGAAATGAAGTGTCGTCATAGTTTGGAACAGACCCCCAGCCATTTTAGAAACCAGGAAATGTTGGTATAATGAAAATGTGGACTGGATTTACAAGGAAGAAAACATGAAGAATTGTTATTGTCGTCATTGCGTTTGTAGCGGTGGTAATGGGAACAGTGATATCATGAAGGAAAACATGGTTTGGACTATTTTCAATCAATGGCTTGGATTATGTTTACTTTCCACGAAATAAGGACATCATTGTTGTGGAAATAGATCATGTTGGTGGACTAGAATCCAACTTTGAACGTGAGTAGCAATAACTTTATCAACATTTGTTTGTTTATGTATGTTGGACTTCAACGTTGATAGTAGCGCGAGTTTTGATGCTACAACCACGAGTCTTGTAATCACAAGACTCGTGGCTTTCTATAGGTATGCGACATGCCCGTTTAGGTGAAACACACGCTTGCGTGGACGTGAATGTTTGTCAAAGTACGGCCGGCGGGCCCGCCGGCGGGCCGAGAACTGATAAGAGGTTGATTGATTTAACTGATTTCCCGTGCTGCGCGTGTGAAATGCCATTCCTTGGCAATACCACTTTGAAAATGGTGGAGACACCCTATGAGGCCTACTTAGTTACTTTACACCACTGACTGGAGTGGTGGGGGGGGGGGCAGGGCGATGCAGGGCTCCTGAGGGGGGATTCGAATAAGTTCCGTAGGAAACGTTGACGCGTGCCGTTACAACGACAAAACTGCCTTTTATCTCGTCGCCCACTCACGAGCATCCTTCCCCCACATGCCCCCCTACCCCATAACCAACCCCTTCATCCCCCCTGGCAAAGAAAGCTCTACGTTATATAGGCTGCCTTTCTTTGTTTCGTTTTCTTTTCCATTATTCGCCCGTGTAACCATAGCAATGGACGGAAGATGAGTGATTCATATGACGGGATCAAAGAAACATAGTCTTTTTCATCCATAATGACAGATCTCTGTTATAATAGTTCCAACTGAACGCAGCACCAACGTATTGTTCAGTACAGTGGAGCCTGGGAAAATAACAAAGGATCTGGAGAGAAGTGTTGTGTCCTCTTTGGTTGAGGACACAACATGCGCAACAAAGGATACCAGTAAGACTCCCTAATCCTGTCACACCGCTGACATCAGTATGACATCACACCGTACACAAATGACCCTTATATAAGACCGGCATTATCTACCGACAGATTAGTAACAAGATGTCAAAATCGTTGAAGGTTGAATCTCCAGATATGGAGATAACCAACACATCACTCCATATATGGAGATAACCGACGAATCTCACTAAGTCTGACCTCACAAGCCCCATATTTGGACACGAACAACATATAACTCCATATATAGAGACATAGCTGCTGACATCAGTATGACATCACACTGCTGACATCAGTATGACATCACACCGTACACAAATGACCCTTATATAAGACCGGCATTATCTACCGTCAGATTAGATGCAAGCAGGATCTTGACTCTAACACAACTCATCGGCTCATAAGCTGGTTCTCCCTCCATATATGGAGATAACCGACGAATCTCACTAAGTCTGACCTCACAAGCCCCATATTTGGACACGAACAACATATAACTCCATATATAGAGACATAGCTGCTGACATCAGTATGACATCACACTGCTGACATCACACCGTACTCAAATGACCCTGACGGCACACACCAAGCAGTGTGATGTCATACTGATGCGGAGATATGAGCAGGGCAAAGGTGTGACGTGTGACGTGTGACCGACGGACGGACGGCCGGTGGAGGTTTTGATACTAAACTGCGACCTGACGGTCGCAATAAAAAACGAGACACTCTTCCGGTGTAAAAGTTAAAATCGGCGACCAATTTTGTCACTCGCCGTCAAAAACGACGATCTGCTGTAAGATCGGGCTGCTCGCCGAGGTTTTTGCTCGTTGTGTGTGAAAAGCACTGCGAGAAGATCTGGCCGTGATTATAGCGCTCAGCGATTTCTTCCCGAGCGTTTCTAGATATCTAGCAATTGATATTTTACTCTGTCGCGAACTGTGGACATACAGTATGAAAGAGGTAGCGCACCCTGAGGAGATCTGTGTTAAATGATTAGAAGAACATATCGTCGTTGTCGGGAAGAGACCTCGTATCTCCAAGTTTCAAATTTGTAATTTTCTTTTTCGCAAAGCAAAGCACTGCTTCATCACACAAGGCCGTTGCAGGAAAGTAGTGAAAACAGCAGATCTACAAGCACACAACGCCTCGCACCGCTTGTAGATCGGCTGTTTTCACTAGTTTAAATCATTTTAAAAAATGATAAATGCAAAACAAACGGTTCTGGACATACAAGGCTTCCACCCGACAACGACGATATAGAACATGTAGGGGTAATTAAGGTATAACTGTGTTTGTTTTTGTCTAATGAAAACATATTATTTCTAATTACAAACTCATTATTTCTTAATTTGGCTTTATTCTGTCTTATTCTGTACTGTAAATTAGGGTGGTACCGTGTTTTCTTTTGATGCAGTAAAGCCTGATTCATACATCGTCACCAGACGGCGCCCCGCATCGAAAATAGCAGACCTTCAAGCCCTACAAACATACATATTAATTGCCTGCATGTATACATCCACAATCACCCACCTACTGTACACGAGTATTCCTACCATAGGAGACGGGGTTACATAAATTAGAAGGCGCGGCTTGTGATTGGCTGGAGCGGAGGTCTGGAGCGCTCGGCTGTGGTCACTTGGACTGCGCGGGTGTGAATGCGTTTATCGTGGGCTTGCCCAGGCCTTACGGCCTGGGCATAAATATAACGATTGCATTCACCACGGCTTCGTAACTCGCGGCCCTGGCGCCGCTTGCAATGTCGTGGACAATAACTGTGACATCTGACCATAAAACGAGCGCTCCTTCAAACACCGTCTCCTACGTTTGGAATAATAGCCTACTGTACATGTCCTGTCACTCATTTCCTTTTTTTGTACACAGGGCTTCCTCCCTCAGTGGTGTCAGTTCAGAAAAAGCTAAGGTATGGCAACATGACTGGTGTCTTGCACGCGCGCGAAGGCGCGTGTGCAAGACACCAGTCATACCTTAGCAACACCAGTTATACCTTAGCAACAGGCACGAGGAAAAGTACATTTTATTATTTCGCTCTGTAGCCGAGGTATGGCAGCTGCCATAGCTTGCCATACCCAATTGACGCCTCTGTCCTCCCTCCCACCCCTTCACACAATCCCACCCTCCGGCTGGTTCCATCATGACTACAACTACAAAGACATTCCACAAAATACAATGAGAACATAGGCTATATACAAATGTAAGCTAATTATAAGTGCGCTTTGACCTTTTCTACAGCATGCGTGAGAGCACCGATAGATTGCCCTATTTGCTCTTGCAATGATACTTCCAACCCTAAACCATTCAGAAAAGATAGATTCCATTTTTTTAACAGAAAGGGAAAGTGGAGGTTTCCACCTATAGACACAAGGAGTTATTTTGCAGCAGTAACTCCAGCAAAGAATACTTTTTTTTAGTGGTAAGGAGAGTGTGGAATCATCATTTAGCAACAGAATCTTAGGCAAACATGGAACCTCGACCTCAAACTCTGCCACCTGAGACCAGAATATCTTGACTCAGGTTTCTTTTGGCGCTTAAGGCATTAATTTACAAAGAAGAAGAAGAAGAAGAGAAAAAAAAAAGAAGGTTTCTGCCGATATAATGACAGGCCAAAATAAGGACTAATGCAGGTTGAAAGTGGTAAAAAACTAGGACACACACATTCACACAACAGTGGCAACACATGTGTGGGAGGAATAAATTGGTGTAATGACTAAAATTACGGCTATTTATTCTAAATTAAAACAATAAAAAAACACATCTGCAGGACATTGTAGTCTGCATAATTCCCGATACCAGCGTCATCAGAAATGTTCAAATAATGGCCTAGATATTCAACTTAAATACATAATATACGTATTATATGAAATATAGTTGGCTTATATAGAGTGGAACATGGTGGCACATTTTACCCATATGCCTGAGTTTGCTAACTAAAGCGCAGTACTTCCTGTACCACTGTTATAATGAGTTCCCAAGAGCCTCTTAATAACGTCAAAAAAAGGACATAAAACCGCAGGCAAGCTTGCAGTGCACCTTCAGCCATCAGATGTAACGGTTTTGGGCCAAATCCAGTGTAATCTGGCCCAAGATGGCAGTGTCCTCTCCAGGAGTGTCTATAACTCAGAAGGTTGCAGAACGGAACCTTTGGGCGCTATGGCGCTACTGAGCAAATTGTGTCTACCTACTGTATACAGGTCAATGTTGATTTCGTCGACTAAAACTATGACGAAAAATGTGTGTCACTGACGAAAACGAAATAAAAACAAAATAAAAACTAAGCTGTGATGACTAAAACTAAGACTAAATATATTGACAATTTCGTCAACAAAATAAAAACTAGACTAAAACGTTAGAGAGGGACTAGTCAGGAGAAAGTCATTTTATGCAAAATTTGAGATACAAACGTTCGCTTTGAAAATACATACCGGTATGTTCAAAGATTTGCACACATTTTCATAACCTTTTCAAAAATAGCAGATCTACAAGCTCGCAGCGCGGCACTCGGTGCCGCGCTGTGAGCTTGTATATCTGCTATTTTTCACTGGTTAAAGCATTCAATAATTCTAGGCCTAAAATAATGAGCACGGACCAGACCTCGTTCAGGGTCAGCCTTTTGTGCAATAATGGTGGGGTAGGAACTACAATAATGGTGGGGTAGGAACTACAATAATGGTGGGGTAGGAACTACTTAATGGTGGGGTAGGCACTACTTGCCAATCTGGACTTTTGAATTTGAATCCTGAAAAGTAACAGTTTTTCCACCCGGCAGAGATGACATGTTAGTGAATGAAAGAGCCTACATGAAGGCAAGAATAATTCTCTTTATACTTTCTGACTGCACACTTTTCATTGTTTTGGGGCTTCTTTCTACCAAGAGACTTGACAAGACAGACAGTAGTCATGAATGCTGAAACTCTTGCCATTTCTTTCAACTTTTCTTTTTGTTTGTTTTGTTGTTGCTTTATTTAGATAGAAGAGGTTAGAGAGACAGGGGAAACGAGGACAAAGCACCGAGTGCCGCACTGCGAGCTTGTAGCTCTGCAATTTTTCAATAGCTAAAGTATAAAATAATAAAAGCCCCTCCACCTTGGGCCCTGGTAACTCAGTCCCACTCCCCCCGCTTGTGACGCCCCTGGCGGAGACATGCGAGACGTGACAGAAGTCAGACACAGGAGTCTCAAGGAGCATGTGCTCTGTGCACTAACTGTCCAATATTTTTAAGACGATAATAGGCAGACTTTGTCATCGACTTGAAAGACTTAAAAAAAACATCATAATATGAAGTCTTTCAAGTCAATTTTATTGACTTGGATGACAGGGAGTCAATGTGAGCACCAACTTTCAGCCTTTCTTCCTTGGCACCTGTGGTAAATTAATGTCTATGAGTTCAACTATTTTCTCAACCTCGTTGCTTGGAGAGAAGATACCAGTAAGACTCCCTAATCGGGAGATAAGCGACCGTCAGGTCGCAGCATGATTTTAGGGCAAAATGTGTAGGAGCAGTGTCCAAAAATGTGGTTGAAAAAAAAACGGCCTGATGGTGGCGCTGAGTGTAGACATAGTGTGTACCGATTTGTGTGATTTTAGGGCAAAATCTGTAGGAGCAGTGTCCAAAAATGTGTTTGAAAAAATCGGCCTGAAGGTGGCGCTATATGGGACAGATCCATGTTGATGACATGAGTGTAGACATACTGTGTACCGATTTGAGTGATTTTAGGGCAAAAATTGTAGGAGCAGTGTCCAAAAATGTGTTTTGCAAGAATACGCCACATGGTGGCTCTAGAAGAGGGCCATGTGAGAAATGAGGGGTGGGGTCTCCGCCGCCGAGGCGGACGAATAGGTACCGGCCCCGGCTCTCGCAGGTCGCTCCTAGCCCGAGTTACGGCATTTTATGTACGCTGCAGTGGCAGGGGGTCCTCCACTGGGGGCGCCACCACTTTTGCATCCGTTCTGGAGCACCAGGAGTCGGTGGTCCCCGGGAATTCCCCGTGAGCAGCCCCGTTGGGGTGGTCATTTGGTCATTTTTGCACATTTGGTCATTTTTTACATCTGGGGGTCCCCCAGGGACCTGGGGGTCCCTGGAGCTCCGGGGGTCCTTGGAGGTTGTAGTTTGGCAGGCAAGGAGTGTGTGTGCAAAATCTGGCAAGGATCGGGGCAACGGTTGCGGAGATATGAGCAGGGCAAAAGTGTGACATGTGACGTGTGACAGACAGACTGACGGACGGACGGACGGACGGACGGACGGACGGACGGACGGACTGACTGACGGACTGACTGACGGACTCACAGTTTGTGGAGGTTTTGATAGTAACTGCGACCTGACGGTCGCAATTAAGAAGCAGAGTATCAGGCAATTGCAGGCAGTCAGGAATGAACGCAGACGGAGCAGAGATGTTCTGAGATGGTTCAGGTTTATTATAGGAGATGTAGCTGCAGAGGACAGAGCAGCAGCTCAGTACTCCGGCGCGTCCGGCGGAGAAGACACCCAATACAACATTTTGGTCTTTCTTTATACGTTTCTAAGACACATTCTGTCTTTCTATTGGCCCAGCACCTCCAGACATGTTGATTCTGGGGTAAGATTAGATTTAGCATATGGCACCCAAATGGTCCTCTGACTAAACAAAAGGATTCTACACTTCAATGGGTCACTGGACTCCCAGCTCCTAGATTAACAAAAGGAATGTTAATGGTGGTTACACCCTGATGCCTACAGCTTAATTACCAATGCAACAACTCAAGTCTGCAAACACCATTTGGTGAGCCTGTAGAAATTATACAGTAATTCATGGTCATATTTGGTGAATATGAGTTTCATAGGATACGACACACCAAAGACAATTCCAGGTTTACTATATTTAGTTAAACAGGCATTTTGGCGCTTCCAAACATTGATTTGTTCAATGCACTGACTAGCAATTAGTGCCACTGGTGATGAATAAGTACATTTACTCAAGTACTAAACAAGGGCTTACAATGCACAGCACAATTTTGAGGTACTTTTACTTTACTTTAGATTTTTGTTACTTCTACTCCACAAAAAATTACATCATTTGACAGCTTTAGTTACTTAAAGGGGTCAGAAGCCCCTCCTCTTTATTTGTTTTATAAGACTTGAGAATATGAAAAGAAAACTAAATGTAGGCGTGGTTATCTGCTGTTGTGGGGGGAGGGGGCGGAGTAATGCGTGCATATCGTTGTGTTCTGAAAGTGTAGCCACAGAGAGAAGCTGTCCGCACTTGTTGCATTTGCATTTCGGAAACACATTTTAAAACCAGCCATTGGAGGTGTAAAAAGTATAAAGATTCGGCAACTCCATGTTCTATAACCAGTTAAAATGTTCAAGTATTTTACAAACAAGCTGTCTGAGCTTTTATCCATGGCAAACTTTCTCCAGCATTGGACTGTTTACCGGAGCAGAATTGACGCTAGGTGCTAGCGCTGTTGGCTATTTCCTGACCGTGTAGTGTGTGTGTGTGTGTGTGTGTGTGTGTGTGTGTGTGTGTGTGTGTGTGTGTGTGTGTGTGTGTGTGTGTGTGTGTGTGTGCGTGTGTGGTGACAGTGTGCGCACACACACTACACACACAACGTCCACATGCACGAAAAATAGCCGTGCCGCTTTCGCGACGCGTTGTGAGCTTGTAGATCATCTATTTTTTAACACATGATGGTTATTCGGCTCGGAAAGAGTCAACGACCATTGGAAAACACCAAATACGAAGGAACTACCCTAAAATCTAAAGAACTGTATGACTTGTGAGTTGTGACTTGACTTGTGTTGTGAGAGAGAACCAGGAAACAGGCACAACAGTGTAACTGTGAGCGGTCTATTTACGGAGTCTCTGCTCTGCTCTCTGGCTGAAAGTAGCATACAGTGAAACCACGCCCCCCCCCTCCTTGATACGACTCTATATAAAACAAACGTTAATATTAATTAGATATGCCTATGTCACGTCACAGACATAAAACAGAATGAGCTAATATTTAATGAGTGGCGTCTTTTCTACACAGAAACCGGAAGTTCACAGAAATAGCTACAGAGTCAGCAGAAAGCTCTGAAACCACAAGCATATGGGCCAATTGAAACATATCATAGCTCCCTATCACAAGTGACTCATTGATATAATATACATTTATAGAAAAAGGGATTTTGTGTTTCATGACTCTTTAAAGTTAGTACCCCACACCCATCACTCCTGCCCCCTATATCCCTCCACTCCCTTACTACATCAGCTATGCACGCAGGTGTGTAACTGATGACAATTAGGACAATGGAAACAGGTGCTCCCAATCTGATCAACTGGAGGCAAGTCTACATAGTCGGGGGCCTTAGGGAGATAGAATGTTAATTTTGTGCTAATCAGTCTAAAAGTGCGAAATTCTGCACAGATGTAGCCCAGGGCATGTTTTAATTATTTAGCTAGGGTGCCCGAGTCGGCGACCTTCGGGGTCACCACAGTGGCCAAATCAAGTTGGGCTCCTATCGACTTTCTATACAGGAGGAAAATACCCAGAAAAAAGACTGCTTTACGTAGGATGTGAGGGGTCTGACTAGGGGATTGTCATGATGCTGAATTCATTGCAAGCATTTGTTTTTCACAAAAAAACATTTCTTGGGCTAAAAATTGCCTAAAAAAAACTATGGTTTAGTGATGAAAAGTGATGAGTCATCACTTTCCACAGTTTTGTGGGCGTTTTCTGGGGCCATTTTTTGCCCAAGGTATGCTAGCATTTAAGGTAGAATAGGAGGATAGAGGATTGACTCCACATCATGGCGTTTTGCTTGGATGCACTGTCAACGAAGACAAACTAGCTCCTGTATTGAAGATAAGATTTGAACCAATTAAGCACTGTGCCAGAACATCCAACCCAGTTTTACACCCTGTCAGGCACTATTATAGATCTGCACTAAGAGCCAATAACACAAGTATTGGAATTTTGCTGGACTCATTTAAAGATAAGTGGTTCTCAAAGTTGGGTGCAGTTTTGTTCCCTGCCCCCCTTTCCCAAAAGGATTTGGAGAAGGGGGACTGCAACATAAACAAGCCTATGGGCTTTCTTGTGTTTTTTTGTATCTATTTTCAATAAATTAATCAATTAAATCAATCAAAAAACAACAACCGGTAAGTTCCTTGAGTGGGTCCAAATGGACACTTACTGTACAGGTCTGTAACTCTGAGATTGCACACAAGTGTCCCTTTGATGTGTACTGTCAGAGTTATAGGGGAAAAACAAATCTAAAAGTTTGAGAGCCGCAGATCTAAACCCTAGTTGGGACCAATGATTTAGAAACGGTCATGGAAAAACAAGCAAAGTTACAAAAACTTTCCAGACTCGACCACAATGAAATGGACCTCTTTCAGCACCATGGACAGCACCCCTACCAGTCATGCCGTGGCTTAGAACTGAAAGTAATCCAGCACCACTGAACCAGTGGACAGTTCTGTGGGGTGTGGGCCTGCTGACACTGACACCGCACCCTTGCTCGGCCAGCTCAGCCCTACTACCAAGTTTCCAACTTCCAACAGCTTTGTGTGCCGCTTGGTAAGTTGTTCTCAAAGTGGGGTCCAGGGACCCCCAGCGTTCCTTGAGTGAGTCCAAATGGAGCACCAAACCAGGGGTCTTTGAAACTTTTGAGAATCACTGATTTAGTGAGTCAGCAGTTCTAACTGCAATGGGAGTATTTGAGTATGATCATGTGTTTTTTTGCTGATGATCAGGGGTCATGGGCCATGACCCCTGATATTCGACACCCTATCCTGACGTCATGTGATGTCATGTGGGTCTATCACCATCATCATCATCATCATCATCATCAGCAGCAGCAGCAGCAGCAGCAGCAGCACCACCACCACCGCTCACTCCACATTTGTGTGATTTTTTTAAGTAAAAGTAGCAATACAATACAATATACTGTAGAAATACTCGGTTAGTACAAGTCTTCTATTCAACATTGTCTTGAGTAAAAGTACAAACACTCTGGAATCCAAGTGTAAAAAGAAGTAAAATACTAAAATACTATCCTACAAAAAAAAACGTTTCCCCCCTCCAATAATAGCAGACCTAATACAAGCTTCACATTGTGTATGTGGTTAATGCATGTTTTTTAAATAATAATCGAAACTTACAAAGTAACTAGGAACAAAGTGGAAAACAAAGTGCTATATTTGTCTCAAACACGTACAAATGTAAATACGGCCAATTGTGTTCATTGGAGCGCCCAGCCAAGCCAGAGGCATCATGGGGGAATTACACCCCAGTCTCTACAGTGATGGACAGGAACATTAGCCCTGCACCACATGGGCACCATAATTACCAGGCAACAATGAATACAAATTGTTTCAAAGCCTTAGGAACAATGCCTGATTGGAGATAACGCTTAACTAATTTACACTTAATCCATAGCCAATGAGGTGACACATCTTTTTCTTTTTGGAAGCTAGTGGCGCTGGGTAGAGCATCATTATTGTAGTGGTGAAATACTGTTTTGTTGGACATGATATATGAAACTTTCACAAAAAAGCAAGGAGACTCAATGAGTGCATTTATAAGTAGAGAAGAGTTCAGTGGCTATTAATAACTTTGTAATTGCAACTTTCATGAAAAGGAATGCAGCTCAAAGTGCTTTACAGAGCAGAAATGAAACACAAGAGCTTAACAGAAAAAGTACACGGTTAACAATAAAGCAGAAAGGAAGAGTAACTCTACCATAAAACAAAAAAGAATTCATAACAGTGCGGACATGAATAACAGCAAAGGAATTTAAAAATCAGCTAAAAGCAAGAGTAAAGACATAGGTCTTGAGCAGTGCTTTAAAGCTATATATCCACAGAGAATGCCTGTCTTAGGTTTAATGGGTGTAATTGGAAAGTTTATTCCAAGCTGTCGGCCCGTAGAAGCAGAATGCTGCTTCACCGTATTTGTTTATTATGCCATTGTAGGCACATCGAGCAGGTCTGCACTAGAGGACCTGAGGGGGGCGGTTTGGAACGTATCTATGCAGGCAGTCCTAGAGGTATGAAGGTGCTACACCATTGAGAGCTTTATAAAAAAGTAAACTAATTTTAAAATCAGTCCTGAAAACAATCGGGAGCAGGTGTACACCCAAAAAAATAATCTCTCAGTTGAACACATTTTAAATGTGTGAAACTTTTCCACCCATTTTATATGAGTAAATTTATATATGGGATATATGTAGTCCCAAGTCAAATCTACATTCAATGCAATGCATGTTGTTCAATTAGTCCAACTCATTTTCATTAACTTAAGCCAAGTTAATTATATGAACTTAATTAATTTACGTTTGTCCAACTCAAACAAATGTTAACGTAAATGTGTTGGTTCAACTCATTTTTATGGAATTAAGCTAAGATAAATAAAATACTTTTACATTTACATAAGAAGAGTTCGGTTTCAGGTTTTCTTCTGGATGATTTGTTTCAAGTTTTACAATATCAACATACAGATGCATAATGGATATATGCAATAGCAGTGATTATTGAATAATCAGAACATTTAAGAGAAAACCAACGCAATAACCTCAAAGTTACCATGAGTTCTTCTCTTTTAGCCTAGCATGGGGAGGGAGCTCAAGCTTAAACTAGCAGCCTAGCAGTTAGGGTTAGGGTTAAGGCTCAAATACTGACAAATCAAATTCTGACATATGACAGTCATCTTGCCAAGGCAGACACATTGATATGATACATTTAGCATTTTTAGCTCCCGAAAGCTTAAACATTTCCCTGAAAACCTAGAAAAATGCTGTTCCCAGCATGCTTTGCATAACATGTGACC
Source organism: Nannobrachium achirus (assembly GCF_963921795.1). NCBI lineage: Eukaryota > Metazoa > Chordata > Actinopteri > Myctophiformes > Myctophidae > Nannobrachium > Nannobrachium achirus. The sequence goes on along the minus strand of NC_137811.1, from coordinate 67,119,589 downwards.
AACTTATTTGACCAATCAAGGGAAAGGGCTGGAGTCACTTCTCAGATCTGTAAAATGTACTTAATAAAATTGAGTTGGATTCAAACAATATTCTCAGAATGATTTCAGCCTTAAAAACTACTCAATAAAATTGGTGAGAGGCGTGGTTTATGGGACTCTGGGAGTTTTCATTGGAACTCATTTTCAATGTGTTTTTAAATTCCATTACTAAGATTTGAGTTACATGAATGTAATATAAATGCATAATGTTAAATGAATAGATTTTGTATAAGCACTATTAATTACATTTGAGTTGGAACAATTTAATAAAAATGCATATATTGTAAATGTATATATTTAAGGTAAGCACGATTAATATTTGTTCAGTTACATCAATTCAATACATTTGCATATATTATAATTAAATACATTTAAATAAAGCCAACATAATGTAAATGTATCACATCTGGCACTATTAATAATATTTGAGTTATATCAATTAAATGTATATGCTTATGCCTTGAAGTGAAGTAATTAAATAAAGCAAACATAATTTATATGTGTCACATTTATAGGGGGGTTGAATCAGTTTTTTGGGTGTAGCGACACTAAAACTGGAGTAATATGTTCTCTCTTAGTTTGAGTTAAAACTCTGGCTGCTGCATTTTGAACAAGGTTAGCATTCACCAGCGTCGGCAGGTTAGCATTTCACCAGGTTAGCATTCACCAGCGTCGGACGAATGTGACGTAGAACTATCGAATGTCGTAATAACGATATACGCTCCGCATTACATTCACCCATTCACACACACACATTCATATACCGATGGCGGAGGAAACCATGTAAGGCACCAACTCACCTTTTCAGACTCCACCTAAACCCTTAGCACTACTGGAAAATCAATGACCATACATGAAGCTGGTTAGCGATTTTTTTTTTTTTTTTTTAGAACTTTGATTATATTGTGCTTTTCTCTAGATAGATATCCATTTACATTGTTATATTGCTGTTAATGTACTGACATATTATCTTGTTTATTATTGTGATGTTTTTTATCTGCTTATTGTAAGTCGCTTTGGATTAAAAGCGTCTGCTAAATGCCTAAACTGTAAACTGTAAACTGTAACAAGGGGTTCAGAGTCTTGCTCAACGACTCTTCGACATTAACTCTGGGGGAGCCCGGGATCGAACTTGGAACGCTACGGGAACCCTCTGTGTTTGAGACGGAAACTCTATTATTAATATTTAGAGAGAAGAATTGTTGCCTGGAATTTGTCAATAGTAAATATCACTACATTTCTATTTTAATAGATGATTTCTTTGGCGATTATTTGCGGGACCCACTTCCACTAACCTCACGGCCCATCAGGTTGGGTATCGCTGATCTAGAATGTTATTAATAGAAGATGATGTGGGGTTGGTCACAAAGAGTGTTGTGTTTGATATGCTTATTCTTTTTTCCTTTTACTGTATTTGATCTAATTTGGATGTGAGGAATAATAGACATATCAAAGAAACGAGGACTAATGAGATAAGATCAATGGTAGCATTTGAAATACTGAGAGCCTGGAGACTCTTTAAGCCATTTAGGTCTAGAATTATTGAATGATATAACTATTGAAAAATAGCAGATATACAAGCTCACTGCGAGCTTGTAGATCTGTTATTTTTGAAAAAAAAAAAAATCATGAAAATGTGTGCAAATCTTTGAATATCTAATTTTTAAAGTGAACATTTGTAACTCAAATATTTGCTTGTGGGGGGTCCCTGATACAAAATATTTTGAAGAGGGGGGTCGGCGGCCAAATACATATAATTCTAGGGGTCCTTGACATGAAATATTTGAGAACCACTGACGTAGAAACATGTGTTTCTAAAAAAAGACTTAAAAGGGATTTTGAAGACACTTATAGAATCGGGTCAAAATTCAAATGTTCCCAATTTAAAAAAATAGCAGATCTACAAGCTCGAGCTTGTAGATCTGCTATTTTTTAATAGTTAGAAGCATAAAATAATAATACACATTAATGCGTACCCGACCAGTCTAAATGGGTTAATTATGCTGAGACAGCCCAACAGACTCTCAAGTTAACAGTGGAAAATAATGGACAGGGACGTGCTGGGCCCCTGATTCAGCCCAGGAAAAAGAGTTGGAGAGGCCCTCATTGCGCGCTATAGAGAGATCTCTCTCTATAGAGCTGCTGCTACTCAAAGATTTGCTATTTCAGATCATGACAAGTGACAAGCCAGTGGGCCAATTACATGAGTTATATTTTGTCATTGTCGGGTGGAAACCTTGTATGTCCAAAACCGTTTGTTTTGTATTTATCATTTAAAAAATGATTTAAACTAGTGAAAACAGCCGATCTACAAGCACACAACGCCTCGCGGTGCGTGCTTGTAGATCTGCTGTTTTCACTACTTTTGTGCAACAGCCTTGTATGAGATGAAGTAGGGCTTTGCTTTGCGAAAAAAAGAATTACAAATTTGAAACTTGGAGATACGAGGTTTCTGCCCGACAGTGACGATTTACTTTGTTGACCACCCAGCCCCCAAAATGGAACGAAGCGAAGGCCGACATTTTATTTGTATTTTTTTCCCATCCATGATAATGGACAGTTATTGTACTGCAAATATCGATTTATTTTCTTGGTTATTTTGACGATTACTTGTTGGATGAATTGAACAATGAAATAATCGATTACCCTCCTAAGAAGTAGTTGCTTTATACTTTTTTCCACACACCAGTGTCGTGCAAAAATAGTGAAAATAGCATCTACAAACTCACAACACAACATTTTCCAAAATAATGAAAAAGGATATTCTAACATGCAAACATACACTATTTTCTCCAAATATATCAATAAGTGATCTATAGCTAGAAGCTCACAATGCACTGGACTGAGCTTGCAAGGGTTCTATTTTCATTATACTGAAGTAGGGCTTATAAGTGGTTTATTCATAAATGTACTTTTTTCAGTTCCTAGAGTCAAAAGTATCAAAAGGGTACAAATACCCAAGTAAAGTACAGTAAATGTACTTCACTACAGTCCACCACTGCAGTTAGGCAACAAGGTATCTCCGTGTAGTGTTTTGGGTTGCGTTTGGAACAGGGACATGCTGGGCCCCTGATTCAGCCCGGGAAAAAGAGTTGGAGAGGCCCTAATTGCGCGCTATAGAGAGAGATCTGCTGCTACTCAAAGATTTGCCATTTCAGATCATGACAAGTGACAAGCCAGTGGGCCAATTACACAAGTTATATTTTGTCGTTTCCGGGTGGAAACCTTGTATGTCCAAAACCGTTTGTTTTGTATTTATCATTTTAAAAATTATTTCAAACTAGTGAAAACAGCCAATCTACAAGCACACAACGCCTCGCACCGCGAGGCGTTGTGTGCTTGTAGATCTGCTGTTTTCACTACTTTTGTGCGACGGCCTTGTATGATGAAGCAGGGCTTTACTTTGCGAAAGAAATTACAAATTTGCGACCGTGACGATTTACTTTGTTGGCCGCCCAGCCCCCAAAATGGAACGAAGGCCGACATTTTATTTTTATTTTTTTCCTAATGGCCGGCCTGGACCGGCCGGGAATGAACCGGCCGTTCGGGAGTTGTCCCGCTTTTCCCAATGGCCAGCACGTCCCTGGTTTGGAAGCTGAAACGATACGTCGTACTCTTTCTGCTTGCATGGAAACAACAACTTACAATGTGGATAATATATATCATAGGTTAAGCCATTTAGACAGGGAACACAAATCTTTGTCATGTTATATTTGAACCCCTTTGACCATTATTTTATGCTTTTAGCTATTGGAAAAAATAGCAGATATACTGTACAAGCCCACAGTGCGGCACTGAGTGCCGCGCTGCGAGCTTGTAGACCTGCTATTTTTTGAAAAATCATGAACATTTGTGCAAGTCTTGCCTTCTAAATCCTTCTTCTAAAGTCAGTGGTTCTCAAACGTTTTCATGTCAAGGACACAGAAAATCACATGTATTTGGCCGTGGACCCCCCCCCCCCCCCATCTCAAAATATGTTGTTCCAGGGACCACCCAGAAGCAAATATTTGAGTAAAAAGAAAAAAATATATATATAGCAGATCTACAAGCTCGCAGGGCGGCACTCGGTGCCATATGCGATCCAAACTGCGCTCGGGGACAAAAGGAGAAAAGGAAACCAGCACTTTGCAGTGCTGTACGGGTACACCTTGTCTGGGCTATTTCCAGTGGGAACAGCGGTCCACAAGGTTATACGAGCACTGACATGGAATGTCTTGGTGGCGGCGAGAGGGTGCCAGCAAATATACACACACAGTGTCCCCAATGCTTGAGAAAATGGGAACAGTCACCATTTCCCTGAGGACTCCAGTGTACGTGTGTGTGTGTGCGTGCGTGTCTGTGTGTGTGTGTGTGTGTGTGCGCGTGTGCGTGTGCGTGTGCGTGTGCGTGTGTGTGTGTGTGTGTGTGTGTGTGTGTGTGTGTGTTGGCGCTGAGATCAGCAGTGCTTGGTGGGACACGCTGTGCCTGGTGCAGCCAGGGGCGTCAATTGGGTATGGCAGGGGTATGCAGCTGCCATACCCTGGGTCCAGGGGGGAAGATAAAAGTTAGTTCTAAATATGAATCCATATTATGTTGGTAAATGACAGTAAAATAACTACAAAAGCAAAATTTAACAAAATGGTCACTTTAACAAGGTATTATAATTATATTATAGGTATATATAATTATATATTATAATTATGTACTTCTTCTTAAAATAAAAATATATCATGCCTGTTGCTAAGGTAATGGCAACATGACTCTTCGCGCGCATGCAAGACACCAGCCATGTTGCCATACCTTAGCTTTTTCTGAACTGACACCACTGGGTGCAGCCACCAGGACTAAAGAAGCCACTGGAGCTGGATTTCACGGCGGCTCTGCGGAGCTGAAATCACTTAAGCCAGTGGTTCTCAAATGTTTTCATGTCAAGAACTACCTCCCCCCCCCCCACACACACACACCCACAATTGATGTGTATTTGGCCTCAGATCCCCCCATCTGAAAAGTAAAAGCTAGTTGTGCCACGGAGCTCCGTAAGAGAAGATTTGTGTAAAGCTGCGTCGAAACCTGGATGTTAAGAGCGGCGCGATTACATGCAAAGTGAATGCAGAGACGAGGCGACGCGCAAACGGGCGCCATCCGAAAGGGGCGGCGCGAACGGCGCGAACAGTTGCTTCCTTATCTTCGCCCCCACTTGGAGAAATTCAACTGAAGGGAACCTTCGCTTCACCCCCACTCCACCCATCGCGTCCTGACAGCCAATCAGCGTTGATGTTGTCCGGGGACACGGACATGTTTTTGGTGTTTGGTGTTGGGACTCCCTTTTTTCCGGGAGTTTCGCCTTGATTCCAACGGAACATGTTTTTTTTACCAATTGAAGCTGACCTGCGCGACCAAAGTGAAGCGATAGAAGCTAGAATAGAAGAAATAGCTTTAAGGTTTGGACACAGCTTAGATGTCTTCAAAATGCTCCCATTTTTTGGAGAACCAATTATCTTTAAGTGATCCCCACATCGATTATCCTCGAATAGGGTTAAAGTGGTTAAACTCGTTTTGCCGGGGGACTGACTTAAGCCCTGCATATCGTCACTGTCGGGCAGAAACCTCGTATCTCCAAGTTTCAAATGTGTACGTTTTTTTTCGCGAAGTAAAGCCCTGCTTCATCAGACAAGGCCGGCGCACAAAAGTAGTGAAAACAGCAGATCTACAAGCACACAACGCCTCGCACCGCGAGGCGTTTTTTAAATGATAAAAACGAACGGTTTTGGACATACAAGGTTTCCACTCGACAACGACGATACAGTACCTCGTTTGTACAACGGGCTGGTGAAAACCAGCCCGATCTACAAGCTCACGACGCACGTCAATGCGACGCGTCGTGAGCATGTTAGATCGTCTGTTTTCTCTGCCGAGGGGCTGAGGGCTGCCTCAGGACAAAGTGGCTTTGATGCCGGCGTTCCATCTCATTTGTGAACTCTAAGTGGAGGGAGAAGGTGGGATATGGGAGAGGGTGACCTCGACGGATTGAGAGACCCAGCATCATCCCAGAGCTGATAGAAGTGCCCGCGATGTGTCAGGACGCGTGTTCGGCTCGCTGAGACTGGTTTTGTATGGGTTCGTTTCAGGGCAGATCTGCTATCTTTGAATAGGCCTATATCTTTTTAAAAGCGAACGTTTCTAACTCAAATATTTGCTTCTGGGTGGTCCCTGGAACAACATATTTTGAGATGGGGGCCCGCAGCCAAATACATGTCATTTTGGGGGTCCTTGACTTTAAAAAGTTTGAGAACCACTGATTTAGAAGAAGGATTTAGAAGACACGTATAGAATCGGGTCAAAGATATTCAAAGACTTGCACAAACGTTCACGATTTTTCACAAAATAGCAGATCTACAAGGTCACAGCGCGGCACTCGGTTGCGGCGCTGTGAGCTTGTATATCTGCTATTTTTTCAATAGTTAAAGCATTAAATAATTCTAACCTTGACGGATTGAGAGACCCAGCGTCATCCCAGAGCTGATAGACGTGCCTGTGGTGTGTCAGGACGCGTGTTCGGCTCGCTGAGACTGGTTGTATATTAGGTTCGTTTCAGGGCAGAGAAGCTTAGCTCCACTGCAGCCATGTTAGGATCCTACGTATAACGCATAGCCGTCAGACAGACAACCACGCATCTCCATATTCAAACTGTTTGTGTGTTTTTCGTAAATCAATGCCCTGCTTGATCGTACTACAGCGCCACTCAAAAGCATCAAAAGTAGCAGATCCACAAGCTCAAAACACAATGCGAAACGACGGCTTTGGGGGCGACATCTGTCCAAACGGCAACATCTGACGTGACGGATATACCGCTGCCAAGTCATATTACACCGGCCCCCAATAATCCTAGCCCACACTGGGAAGTGCCGTTCTCAAACCCAATTCATAAGAAGACAACACTTAAAACATGGCAGATGTGACATTTCGTCAATATGCGACATTGTGGGGATCCAAGTTCTAACTCATCACCGCTTTAACAGGTTGTGAGAATAGGTTGGTTCTTTTTGGCTATATAGCCAGGTTGGAATCAGATTGGTTTTGATCAAGTCTGACGTTTTGTTAATCAGATCTGCAGGCTCAAAACGCAGTGCTATGTAGATCTCTGCTCTTTTGGGAGAAACGATACTGTTCTGCGACAGAGTTAAGCACTACCCACTCCTACAGTATGTTGTTACATCATTTGTACAGCGCCCAATGATCACTTGCAAATAACAGTATGAACAGTCAGCACTAAAGATCGTGCTATAAGCAAATCGGATTTGCCTGCAGTCTAAGCAAAGATGCCCCGTATAGAACAAAGCGCGTTGAATAGTTCAATGAATTCCTGTTTTAGAAGCAGTCTGCTGATTACTCTGTCTATGCAAATGTCATTAGCCAACCTTTTCCACAGTGAATTGATTAACCACTTGAAACCCATCATCCAGATTCTGGTGGGGGACAATGGCTAAAAATAGCCGATCTACAACCTCACAACACGTCGCAACTGGATGCATGGCGAGCTGGTAGATTGTCTATTTTGGTGAGGACATTGAGTGTAGACCAGGGGTCTTCAACAGGGGGTCCGGGACCCCTAGGGGGTCCTCAGAGTTACTACAGAGGGTCCTCCAAATCTTTGTGTGATAGGAACATTTATTTTCCCCTTTCTTGTATTAACCACTTGAACCCTAGCGTCCATATTCTGAGAACTTTAGCCAAAAAATAGCAGACCTAGAAGCTCACAACGCCTCGCGCTGTGAGGCGTTGAGAGCTTATAGATCGGCTATTTTCGGCAAAGAGCTTTGGTGTAGAGGGGAAAAAGAGCAGACTAAGTACAGAGTGAAAGAGCTAACTCAGGTCCAGAGAGTTTTAGAGGTTAACGTTTGGGTTGTGAGCATTTCATGGATTTTATTCATTGATTTCACAGACTGTTGCACTTCTGAATGTTTCAGACTTCAAAACTAGATTCATAGGCTGTGTCTTTGAGCACAAGTTGTACATTTCTTCTTGCATGGGCTTTGCACCAAGCCTATATACCAGCAGCCAGCACACTCACAGTCGTGTTCAGTGGGCTACATTGGTACTGACTCATTTTTATTGAGTTTTCGTGAATTTGACAGAATCCTCCAAAGCTAACTCAGCAGGCACCAGAAAGAGCCTGCGGAGTCATGCTAGCTATACCGATACAGAGACAGTGAATTAGTAGCAGACCAGTACTAATTCAACCGAACACCTGCGATGGGCGAGTGACGTACCGCAACTCTGAGAGTGTAAATTTACTGTCTCTGATGATCGGTAAGCTAGCACGTCTCAGCAGGCCCATTCTGGTGCCTGCTGCGTTTACAGTAGAGCTTTGGATGATTCTGTCAAATTCCCCAAAACTCGACAAAAGTAAGTCAGGACCAAGATATAGATATAGCAAAAATAACCCATCCACAAGCTCAAAACATTGTACATCGCCAGCTTCTGCCTTGTTCCACGATAGTACGACAAAGTAGAACGTTAAGGTGGTTGCACACTGCTGCGTTTTTCGGGCCGAATATCGGAGTGAATTTCGGAGCCCGCAAATAAAAAATCAACCTCACGTTATGTCAGTCACGTTTGCACACTGCCGTCCGTTTCGCGCACCATTCGGTCCCTTGCTCTCTCTATCTCTCTCTCTCTCCTTGCCCTGAAAAACGCATTTCGCAACGAAAAACGCAGCAGTGTGCAACCACCTTTAGGCTGTGGTTCTAGTCGCTTGTGTAATTTCGTTCAAATTTTTTGGGGGATTTGTAAAACTACACATTTTTGGAAACTTCAGAGTATAACACATCAGAAAAATTGCAAAATCCGTAGGGGAATTTTTGACAGCTGCTGAAAGTTTGCGTCCCTATCCACCTCTTTCCGCAGGAATTTACTGGAGATTCTTTTGTACCACATCTGTTAACAGCAGACATACAAGCTCACGTCGCGTCGCAGGTGCAACCGTTGTGAGCTTGTAGACCACACTTGGTTGCGGCGCCGGAAGCTCCATGCAACTTCTGCGCAATGCACGATGGGATGTTGGAAAGTTGTGGATACACTATACTATAAAGGAAAATAATTCCCCAAAAAATCGGGTTTAGGTAGCATGTGAGGGATAAAACTAGGAGTTTTTAATGATTCTGAATCCATTGCAAGCATTTGTTTTGCATGAAAAACATTCCTTGGGTTAAAAACATCCCCCACAAAACTGTGAAAAGTGATGACTCATCACTACACCATAGTTTTGTGGGTCCGTTTTTAGTTTGTTTGTTTCCAAAAATGTATAGCTTTACAAATCCCCCGAAATGTTTAACTTTCCTTTGTGAACATATTGAACTGAATCTTTCCCCTTTCGGACATGCAGGCCAGCTCTTTGAGTCACCACTCATGCCCACACAGAGCTTCAAGGCCTATCATAGTAAACTGATATATGAATATGCTAGCAAAAACTAGATGGAAGTAGACAGACTAGACTGGAAAATGTATATTTTAATTCACCATTAGGGTTTTCAGTGATTACGCTAGACCAGGGTTCCCCAATAGGCGGCCCGCGGGTCATTTGCGGCCCGCGGTACCAACCCCAGTAATAATGGTGGTAGGCCTATAAGAGCAGCAACAACACTAGTATATCGTCGTTGTCGGGTGGAAATCTCGTATCTCCAAATTTGTACGTTCTTTCGCAAATCATACAAGGCCGTCGCACAAACGTAGTGAAAACAGCAGATCTACAAGCACACAACGCCTCGCACTGCGATCACAAACCAAAAAGGGAAATTTGGATTTAGAATGGAGGATGTAAAACAACGCTTTCATGTGTTGTGTATGCGGCCGTGACTCGTGCCGTCCTCCACATTGTCACATCGAAGCAAAGCAACACAAGCAACGCTGTACAGTTCAATGAGAAGAAAGTCATTTCCCCATCAAAATAAATAAACTCTGCATGCTTACAACGCATTGCTGCGATCCGTGACAGACACATTGTGAGTTTTAAATAAACATTGAACCAGTCCGGCCCTCGACTTGTAACAAATTGGCCCTCTGTGTATTTGACTTTGACATCCCTGTTTTAGAGGTACTAAAAAGTCCTAAAATTATCACATGTGCGTTCCTCATGCCGACGGAAATACGGTAAAAACACAGGAAAAACCCTGGCAGAGGCCAGGGATTAAATAATGAATGCATTATTACCTGGCAGCGTTAACTGAAAAAATACAGTAAAAAGGCTGTCAAAAACAATCTAACTGCATTGTTTTTTTATTAAACTAACTAATACTAAGTAAGTACAGTAGGTCAAAGTTGGCTTTATTCTCTCTTCTACTGTATATCTGCCAAGAATGAGGTTGTCTAATCCCCCTTTTCAATTGGCAGTACAGTAGACCCCTGGGAGAAGGATTGCTGAGGTGGAAAGCCTCATCAGCTCCCGGTTGTTACAGCACGAGTACGACCCAGTTACCCAATCTGTGCAACTCATACGCTGAGTTGGCGGTGCCCAGGATTAGTGCCCTGTTTCCAGTGCGGGATCCTGCAGTGCCCGCCCGCAGCCAGGATGTGCATTGTGCAGTTTGACGTGGTGTACCAGGGGTCTTCAACGTGTTCAGGCCAAGGACCCCTTAGCTGAGAGAGAGTTGAAGCAGGGACCCCCAGATTCCATATAGTTTAATTGTTTGACAGCACAATCATCAGTGTATTTTGGATTAATGTCAATTTGTGTTATCAGATATGTAAACACTTGAACCGTCAATACTTAATAAACTTGACCTTTCACTCTGTACTTAGTGTGCTCTTTTTTCCCCTCTACATCAAACCTCTTTGCCGAAAATAGCCGATCTAAATCTTATATCTATATCTTGTAGATCGGCTATTTTTGGCTAAAGTTCTCAGAATATGGACGTTAGGGTTAATATAAAAAAGGAGAAAAAAGGTTTCTATCACACAAAGATTTGAAGGACCCCCTGTAGTAACTCTGAGGACCCCCTAGGGGTCCCGGACCCCCTGTTGAAGACCCCTGGTATACAGTATATTATATTATCCCATCCCGTCCCGTCGCAAAATAAAGACAAACTCTATCTCTCTCTCTCTCTGTTTGTGAGCAACTCCTCACTATCTCTTTCTGTTTTGTAAAGCTTGGAACCTCACCAACGGAGGGAGAGATACTGTAACTATCGGAGATAGATCTTATGGAAATAGTGCAGGCTTAGCTGGACCAGTGTTGATTTCGTCTACTAAAACTATGACGAAAAATGTTCGTCGACTACCCTTTTTCACTGACGAAAACTAAATACTGACTAAATAAAAACTAAGCTATGATGACTAAAACTACGACTAAATATATTGACAATTTCGTCAACAAATAAAAATTAGGCTAAAATTTCACAGTAGAGACTAGTGGAGAAGAGATCCAGTAGAACTAAAAGACATTGAAAGTCATTTTATGTTTGGTTGCACTCGGGTGTTGCACTCTGAAAATAGCAGATCTCCAAGCTCACAAGCTTGTAGATCGGCAATTTTGAGAGTGCAACCAAGTGTGTAAAATCTGCCATTACGACGCCATCAAGGCCAGGCAAAAAATGTTTTGTCGACAAAATCAACTGTACATTTAGTCGACTAAAATAATATGATATTTAATCGACTAAAACTAGACTTAAACTAAAACATTTCAGATGACTAAAATATGACAAAAACTAAATTTCATTCAAACGACTGCAATTAAAACGAAATCAAAATTTCGCTGCCAAAATGAACACTGAGCAGGACGGTGGTAATCTTACGGTAGCCTACTATGCGTGACAAAATGGCATTTCATGTTTTGTTTTGCGGGAGGGAGCGGTGGTAGAAATGAACTGCGGGCAGTCAGAAATTAAATCATTGCGGGGGAGGGGGGAAGGGCTCTCTACCCGGGGTCAAACCCAACTGTTGTCCAAAGTAGTGGAGTTTTTTGCGTGGATATGAAAGCTGCTGTACGCATTTGAAGCAGTGGCAGTTGCAACTGTGAATAGATATATATTTTAATGGTATGACGTTTTGTTTTTCTGACCTTTTTTTGTTTTAATCTCGGCCCTGGCAAATACCCCATATAAAATAAAAATGTATCTAAAACTTAACTAAGCCTTCTCAAAAGCTAAATTAAACCCCCTCTAAAAACTACAATTTAAACTAAACTGAAAACATGAAGTAAAAAGGAAATAAAAATAAATAGGACTACTAATGAAAAAATGCCAAACTATAATGACCTTTACAACATCATGAGGGGCAGTTACATCAGAAACTATTGACTGGGACTGGGTTACTAGGGCCCAAGGTGGAGGGGCTTTAATCATTTTATACTTTAGCTATTGAAAAATAGTAGATATACAAGCTCACAGCACAGCACAGAGTGCGTGTGCAAATCTTTGAATATACTGTATGTGTTTTTAAGCGAACATTTGTAACTCAAATTATTCTTCTGGGGGGTCCCTTAAACAAAATATTTTGAGATTGGGTTCGTGGCCAAATACATATAATTTTGGGGGTCCTTCACATGAAAAGGTTTGAGCACCACTGACATAGAAACATTTTTTCAAAAAACCTTAGATTTTGCACAAATGTTCACCATTTTTCTAAAATAGCAGATCTACAAGCTCGCAGCGTGGCACTCGGTGCCCCGCTGTGAGCTTGTTGCGACCG
>NC_137811.1:67016887-67101887 GCF_963921795.1 Nannobrachium achirus | reverse complement strand
CCCTGAGCTATGCTGCCCCTGCTACTTAGTTCTGACAAAGCCAAAATAGCAGATCTACAAGCTCACGTTGTGTTAGTGATAGGCAATCTCGTTCATTTCAGTGAACGGATCATTTCACGTTCCCCTGTGTTCTATTTGTCTGTCATTCAATGTTATATGAGATACTTCAATGGTTTCCAGTGGAAATAAGCTTAGGCTTTTCATGGATCACCAGTGAACTGTACCGTCATGAAACTGTACCTTTTCCTATGCAAACTTCTAATAAAGTCTTCAATCAATCAATCAATCAAACCCCCCTGCCAGCCAGGGGGGGAGGGGCGGGAGGGGACGGGTGAACCACGTAGGCTAGGGGTTTGAACATTTCATTTCATTTCATTTATTTTTGTTTCGCACATGTAGTGTACATTACAGTTATATTATATTTATACTCAGAATTTCAATATTTTACAGTACACACACATGAACGAAAAGGAGCAAGCAGAAGAATAAATTCTTATAAATACCTGCCCCCTATTCAAAAAAATATATATAATGATCGGCATATACAGCCTGCATGTTCATGCCTTCATTGCCTTGAGAAGTGTAAAAACAACAAAAGCAAAAAAACAACGATGCTGCCACCTAGCAGTCAGATGAACATATTACGTCTCAGGACATAGTCATGACAAACAATCTATTTTGTCTTTGAATGAATGTCATCACATTCATAGTCTATAGTCATTGTCTAATACAGTTAGAATAAAAAGAATAGCTAGGTTGACGCGATACTTGACCCTCGTCAACCATGCGGTTTTTATACAAGTTTGTATAAAAAAAACGTGCGATTGAATTCAACAGGATCAATAGTCTCAATAGCTCTGGTCCATAGCGTTAGCGATAACAGCGTGCAGTGCTGTGCTACAATGATTATTATGCTATTCAGTCAGTTAGTAAACTTTTTGGTTACCACCGCGCTCCCTTTAGATCAACATGTAGGAGGAGAATGGATCGCACACAGTGAAGAAGCACACACTGAAGAAGGCTTACAGTCGAAACGTTTGTTTCTCATCCATGCAAATGCAAGAATAAAGAAAACATCAACTCTTGCCACTGTGCGATCCATCCTCCTTCTACATTCAGTCAGTTAGAAACCCACTTGTGTTTAGTAGTGTACCTGACTGTATCCATATGCATGCGTGAGGAACCAGCTTCAACGGCCGTAGCGTAGATGATATCCGAGCTGATCGTGAAATCCACAGAAGAGCAAAATTCCGGGGGTCCGCAGCCAACTACGGGCAGGTATTCCGACACATAAAACTAACCCTAACCCCCAAGTTGGCCCAACCCTAACCTCAGTGACCGGCGAACACGAGCACGACGCCTTGGTTCTTCAACAAGCAATCTGTTCACACGCAGTGCCCAGGGGCTGCTGCCAGCAGTGGCGTCAGTTCAGCAAAAGCTAAGGTATGGCAACATGACTGGTGTCTTGCATGCACGGTCGCGTGCCCTCACGTGCATGCAAGACAACAGTCATGTTGCCATACCTTAGCAACAGACATTGTTGCTAAGGTATACATACATTTTATTATTTCCCCTGTAGCCAAGGGATGGCAGCTGCCATAACTTGCCATACCCAATTGACACCTCTCATACCCAATTGACACCTCTGGCTGTCAGAGCCGAAAGCCGTACTGTGCTGCGTGCACCACAGAAATCAACCATACATTTGTATAATATACAATAAAAGGCAGAGAAATGGGCAGTCTATTGTTTTATAGAGGATTCTAAGTGATCACTTGCTCACTGGATGTCCTAGGCACATGGACAACATCGCAAAACAACGGATCTTTGTCAGATTAAAGATCAAAATGTGATTTTTCCAAAAAAAAAAAAAAAAAAAAAAAAACGAACATGTTCGGTTTTTGTATTTCTTAATACGTTTTTTTAAACCGAAAATGTTCGGTTTTGGCACTAGATGAGTTAACACACAGACAGGCAGGGGACCGGGTTTTCGTGCTTTTATAGAAGGATAGTAGGATTGGGGTATTATGTTTTTTTGCTTTTGCTGTTTACCCCTTTTTTCTCCCCAATTTAGTTGTTATGACAATGAAATCCTCCGTTTCACTGCTGTTGTATCCTACTGACTCACATACGTGGTGCACTGGTACAGGGGCTGCACCGCGACTCAGCGTGTCACGTATGCCTTGATGTGTTACAAATGTTTGTATATATGTTTTGAATACATGACTGCTGTGTCGTAAGACAAATTTCAGTGTGAACTGACAATAAAGTACTATATCTATATCTATCTATCTATACAGTGAGGACCCCAACCACAAGTAGGACGTAGATCCCCGTCCTCGCAACAGTCCCTGCTGACAGTTGCGTCCCACCCTCCCTATAAGAGCACATGCAGTGACAAATACCCGCCCTACCCCGAACATGCATGCTCTTATAGACGTCTGACAAAGCTGGATGCACCGCGAGGGATTCGAACCCTCAGCGGTGGTGGGCAGGCACTTTTACCACTGTGCCACCCGCGTGCCCAGATTGGGCTAATATATCAAGTCTGACCAAAGTCTATGCACACACTATGCAGCAGTAAGCAACTGGATTGAGTCCACCAAAACTGCTATTGCCACGTCATCATGATATCTGCCGGGCTTTTGCAGTCCAGGCCCCTAAGCTTTGGAGCCCCCTACCTATTGCCCTAAGACATGCAAAATCAGTGTCATCTTTTGAATCTCTTCTCAAAACCCACCTCTATCTTAAAGGGGTAGACCACCCATTTTCAATATTGAACTATGCCATTAATATAACTTAGAGGAGTTGTGTGGAAATAGAACGAGTGTTGCCTAGAACTGGAAGATTGATTTTGGGGTTTGTATTGTGAAGTACAATGTGTGATGTCATCAAGTTGTACTTTACAATACAAACCCCAAAATCAATCCTCCAGTTCTAGGCAACACAGAAGAGAGGGAACTTTTTTTCTATTTCCACACAACTCCTCTAAGGTATATTAATGACATCAATATTTTCAATATTGAAAATGGGTGGTCTTCCCCTTTAAGTCCCTTTCTTAAATTCTCCTTACCATTTTTTTTTGTTTCATTATTTGTATGTTTCCATTTTAAATGACCTTTTGTTGTAGTTTATCTCTTCCATGCGCCAGATTACCCCTCCAACTCTCGGCAGAGTAGTTCCGGAGCAGCAGAGTGTGCGTGCCTGTCTTTCCTATGGGACTGATCGTGGGCAGCTACTGGGTCACCTGAGATGGGTCTCCTGGGTGAGGATTAAGATGTTGCGAGACCCGAACAGGCATGAAAGTATCCACGTTTTATTTTCTTTTTTCTTTAAATATATCTAGGTCTAACCATAGACATATAAAGGTAGACGCCTCCTCCGACAGGGGGCGTTGGTAAAAGAGGACTGGCACGCTTCCTGAATTTTGAAGGACGCTTCCTTAGGCGTGACAGAATGGGATGCTCCACAGAATGGGATGCCTTCCACAGTTCCACACTTCCGCCAGTCCTGTTGAATGAACTGCAGCGGCGGAGGGGGTATCTAGCTTTTTATATCTGTGGGTCTAACCCTGCAAGGCCCAGCGTTGCTTTTTGGCAACATTTTTTAAATCCTTTTTTAAAAAAAAGTTATAATTAGTTTTCCTGTTCTTTTTTCACATTAACATCACCGTTAAATCCTATTGTTTAGTATTACAATGCCATTGGCCACGATATTTGCATATAAATACCCCCCACAGTGGCTGACATTCACACCTCCCAGAGAAGTTGAAATTCCAGCGTCTGGACGAACAACATCTCACTTTCTAACTGAAGCTATTCCTCACTAAAACATAAGTAAAATGCCTGTAATATTTTTTTTCGTGATCATTAGAATGTCTAGCACAAGTACATATGTTATTATTGTAAAAATATATCCCCAAAATGAAAATTAGAGCATGATTTATGATTTATCGCTATAAAACCTTACAAAAACATTATTAATTTTTGAACATTACATTTTCCTGTGATTAGGACTCCTACAACACCATTTGATTTAAAAAAAAAAAAAAATTTGGCCAGTAGAAATTAATTCGGGTCTTGCAGGGCTAACCACAGATATAAAACGTTTAAGTCTGAAAGCTTTTTTGGAACCATAAATGGTTCTGGTCTATTGCATCACTCTGAAGAAACAGGAGGTTTTCTTCTGCCATCATCATCCGTTGCGGTTGGTTGTCATGGCTACCAGTTCCCACCTGATGTTGTGTGGGAGTTCTGACTGTTCCAGACCGTTTTGAATGACTGGATTCCCTTGGAATCAACCTTCTTCCAAGAGAGGGTCTCTGGATTGACTTTCCACAGATCGATGCAGTCCAGGTCCCTGTTATCATGCAATATGAGCACACGCAATATGTACAGCTCACCGTTGTAGGCAAAGGCTAGATGATCCCTGATTATTATTATTATTCTACTATCTATCTGTGCAGAACGCGATGTTCTCAGCCAGCAGTTGGTTTCTGTGTCAAACACTCTCATGTTGTTGGCTCTCGCAGCCCCCCCCCCCCCCCCCCCCCAAATATCAACATCTTTGTCCCGATCATGGTGGCAGAGTGACCTGATGAAGCAGTTGGAGGAGTTCCTCCGGTGTTAATTAAAGACCAGACCATTGTGGTGGTGTCCAACTTGTACATGTCATTACTCCATTCGGTCAGCCGGTTGTATCCTCCATGGATAAACATCATCTTCCCCAAGGCACAGGCCGAGTGGCCACGCCTCCCCTCTGGAACAGTCCCAGAAACACTGGGCAGGAACCATCTGTGGGCGTCGACATCGAATGCATAAAGCGTGTTGCCATGAGGTGTGGTTGATATGAGCAATTATGTATTGCCTTTCTATTTGGGTTTTAGCTGTAGGCTGCCACCTTGTGGGGTCAAACGTGCCGGTCCAAAAACACACATACTTATTACATCACAGAATCAACCCCTCCCCTAATTACCATTCACCCAACATACGTGGGTGTGGCTAACTTCAGCTGGGTCACCACCCACCATGACAACCACGCATACCAATGAACTGGTGGGTGTGGGCACATAAATACATATGTGTGGGGGGGGGGGGGATCATGGCCCCACCTCTTTAAAGGCCCACTTCACCTCTGGGACAACCAGATCTTATTTTATTGTTGTTTGGGACACGATCCCAACAATCACAATCCTTTTATTAGTAATTCAGCATGACTAGTGATCATCATGATGCATCATATGGTGCAAATGCAATGCAAAATGCTGAATTACTAAAATATCTCAAAACACAGATTGAACACAAAAAATAACTCAGGATTGTGTTGATTGTGTCCCAAACAACAATAAAATAAGATCTGGTTGTCCCAGAGGTGAAGTGGGCCTTTAAGTATTTCCAGTTCCCAGTACTTACTTCTACTCCACTAGATCTCGGATTCAAATATGGTATTTTTACTTCACTACATTTATTTGAAAACATTTGAAATTAGTCCAGTCATTTTAGGCCAAAATTAGGCTAAACCTCAAACAAATTGCAATAGTAGCAAACTCAACTGATTTTGTATCCTCGATATGTCCTTAGTGAGGGAAAAAAAGTCCCAAGGAATCCCACCAGGGCAAAGTTTTGAAAACGACCTACCTACCTTCACTTACTATACGCTACAATATAAAGGAAAAAATGACTGAAAAAAATCTGCTTTAAGTGGGATATGAGGGGTCAAACTAGGGTTTTTTAATTATTCTGAATCCATTGCAATCATTTGTTTTGCACGAAAAACATTCCTTGGGCAAGAAATGGCCACTCAAAACGATGGTTTAGTGATGAGTCATCAATTTTCTCAGTCTTTTGGGGTCCGTTTTTAGCCCAAGGAATGTTTTTCATGCAAAACAAATGCTTGCAATGGATTCAGAATAATTAAAAACCCCTAGTTTGACCCCTCACATCCCACTTAAAGCAGATTTTTTTTTTTATATTGTAGTGTAAGTGAAGGTAGGTAGGTTGTTTTCAAAACTTTGCCCCGATGGGATTCCTTGGGACTTTTTTTCCCTCACTAAGGACATAATGAGGATACAAAATCAGTTGAGTTTGCTACTATTGCAATTTGTTTGAGGTTTTTTCATATAATGACTGGACTAAATGGGACATTCTGCATTTACATTTTGATACCAATACTTTGTACTTTTACTCAAGTAAATTAGAATTCCGGATGTTTACTTGTAACAGAGTTGATTTTGAGTGTTCCTGTTCCTGCTTTAATTCCTTGGGATAAAAATGGGCCCAACAAAACTGTGAAAAGTGATGACTCATCACAGTTTTTTTGCCCAAGGAAAGTTTTTTGTGCAAAACAAATGCTTGCAATGGATTCAGAATCATGACAAACCCCTAATTAGACCCCTTACATCCTACTTCAAGCAGATCGTTTTCTTCCTGTAGTAGTGTATAGAACGTCGATGCGAGCCCAACTTGATTTGGCTGCTGTGGCGACCCCGAAGGTCGCCGACCTGGGCGCCCTAACTAAATCATTAGAGCATGCCCTGGGCTAAATCTGTGCAAAGTTTCGCGCTTTTAGACTGATTGGCACAAAATTACCATTATCTCCCTAAGCCCCCCGACTATTTCCCCATACATAATGCACAGCCACGCCAGGACATGCTCTCAGCCTCCCAGGCTCCAATACACGCACACTGGACAGAACCTTTCTCCACACTGCTGTCCGGGTGTGGAACAGCCTACCAGATACCAGAGCATGTGGTCAACTCCTTCACAGACAATGGCCTTCAAGCCATTAAACATAGAGTTCATAGACATCTCCTGACCACCCCTCACACTGACTGTTGCAGTAAACTATATGATTGACCAATGCATAGTGGATACATTATTTTACATGGCTATTGTTCACAATTGCATTTAATAAAATAAAATAAAAATATCAATTATGGCTATTTTCCTCTTTTTCTAAAAAGACGGGAAAGCAGTTTGTTTTCCGGTTACGACATCAACATGTCAGGTGACCTTGCGGTTACCCCGGAAATAATTGGTGACCCATAAGCTAGCGAACAGAGCCATCCAGCGTCAAAGTCGTCATGTGCCGGCCTGGGCTGCCGCTACTGGCTTTAAGTCGGCGAGGTCGTCACACACGTTCAACGCGTCGCGGGGGGGTCTTACAGTCCCTATTTCACAGAGCGGTAGACCGCTGGGAGATGGATTGCTGGGGTGGAGCCCAACACCTACAGTATACTGTCAGCTCCCAGTACTTACTACACAACTGCCTCTCATATGCTGGCTTGGTGACCCAGGGCCGGATTAACACCTCAGACCTGTGTGCGCGCAAAATGTTTTGTAGGCATATGTAGGCATGTAGGTCCAATATAACATCTGCAGCAGCAGTTGGCTCAGCGCGGCCCGGCAGAGTTTTAATCAGTTGACTTGACTTTCATGAAATATTGTACATTGTACTTAACACACAATCAGCACTTTTCAGCAGCATTCTCACAGCATTTGTTTCAGGGGGTGGTGGACATCATTTATTTCATTCTGATTTTATTTAATACTTTTCACCTTGGAGGGCCCTTGATGCCCAGGGGCCCCGGGGCACGTGCCCAAAGTGCCCATATGGTAGATCCGGGCCTGTGGTGACCAATGACATTGTGGTCATAAGGCAAGTGCTCTACCAACTGAGCTGCACAAATAAAAGTGGATAAAAAATTCCCAAAGAGGAAATATTAATAGAAAATCAAGTTCACTTATTGTTATATATTTATTTGGAGGAAACAAAGTTTCCTCAAAAAAGCATATCACTGTAGCAAAAGACTGTTAGTCATCACACTGTGGGACTTCTCCTTCACAACACGTTCATCAGATGTCTGTGGTAATTCACAGGGAACAACTGCATAAACCTTTAATTCTAAGCCAGTGTTTACCTAATATTTTTTAAGCGTTTGTGGCCCACCCATCTGTGAACTAACGACTAACGTAGTATACTTCTAATTTATTGGTATCACAAAGAAAACCGACTTGGCGGTATTCCCTGGGGTAGCCGGCAACGCACTCGGCGAAGTCGGTCGGTCGGTTCTCCAGATACGCCAACTACAGACGCGCGCCACTCGCGCAGGCGGACAGAGATTTTGCGCATTTATAGCGGGATTATCCTTCAAATCTGAATGTTTTACCAATTATCTGGGGCCCACTTGCACCCGAAGGCCCACAGGTTGGGCTCGATGTTCTAAGCCTTTGTAGTGTCTGTGCGTCTACCAGTTGAAGTGCATATGTCACATGTTAACTCATTGAGTGCCAGCGCCCTCTAGGGGCCATAGAATGCCAGCGCATCTCTCATAGGCGAGCGCTTTAGCTTCCAGGACCTCACCTTCCAGGACCTCACGTGCTCACGTTCATGCACGTCATGGAAATGTCCCGGATGATAATGCTAACAGAATGGCTATTCCCATTTTGTCATCTAAAAGATAATTTTTGGGCGATTTCGCCGTAAATAAACCTCGCGCCGCTTCCCTAAAGACACAATCCAGAGATATAAACCTTCAAAGATTGGTCTTTCATTGGATTAGGCGGAGATTGGCGATTTCGTTCGCAAATAACGTCCGGCCGGGACGTTGTTAGCTTTCGGCTAGTAGCTAGAAAAATCAGGCCAGGCTTCAGAAGGCCTCTTATCATTTTATTCCATTTCATTAAATATCCCGGACTAGTTCGGGATAGGCACCCTGGAATACGTCGCGCCGCCTACAATGAACATTGGGTGAACATTGGGGGGGGTCTAAACTTTATTTTAAACCATTTTCAATGGAATAAATCGTCGGAGCATCTAGCGTAGCTCGTTGGCTAGCGCTGGGCGAGCCAGGACCACCCACGTTGCTCCAAGCAGCTCGGGGTAAGTAAAATAGCAAATAAAAAATTGTTTTTGATCCCGAATATCCCGAACTAGTTCGGGATAGGCACTCAATGAGTTAATGTCAGGCTAATGGAAGGGCTTTGTTAAAAGAACAATGTGCAGGCTGCCAGTGAATACCTGTGCAAGGCAGGGATTAGGAGGGACAGGCAATTCAGACTCTTTTTTCTTTTTGCCCTCTACTTGAGTCTCTTATAAAAGCGTAGGCCTATAAGTGCCTATCGAACTATGTGGATGGGGTGCTATAATTAAGCAATACTTGAGAGGGTGTGCTTTAATGTGGTTATAGGCAAGCCAGCCTTGCTACTAACAAAAATGTCATGGTTTGATAACTGAGCCAATTATGAAATAGACACGACGACGGATTTGACTGCAAGACGCGACGACGCGCGCATGCATCAACGAAAAAAAAAAAGAAAGGACTTTGATTTAAACAAATAGCGGTAAATAGCGACTTGTGTGTAAAAGTTAATAAAGGAGAGAAGCATGGATTTAAAAGATGATCTATTCTAAATCATATCATCAATAAATAATGTTTGACCCGACAGCAAACAACCAATAGCAACCAGATCTCAGCTTAAATGATTATTAACATTAACTGACATGGCGGCCAGGCATACTAAAGATTAGGAGCCTTATAACTCGACCATCAGTCAAGTCAGCTCCGCTCAATATGCCGACGGGCCATTGTTCCGACTAGCGTCGGCAGGTTAGATAATCAGCCGCGGCATGGTTACTGAGGTTAGGTTTAGGGTTAGGGATAGGTTTGGGATTCGTTTTACTGAGGTTAGGGTTAGGGTTAAGGTTAGGTTTAGTTCGTCGGCATACTGGCCTGTCGGCATATTGAGTCAACACAACCCAACACAAGAAGCCGCGCCGTCACCACAATGTCCGAACAACAACACCATGTTACCATGGGAACGTATCTGGATTCCTGAATGTTTAACGTGGTAACCTTTATAGAATAGTCCATACAACTTCTTGAAAGAGAACGGGTATCACTTATTACTCTTGGTCAAGCAGGAACAGACAGCACACTACCTTTCAACAGATATTTCTCTTTTATTTCTTATTCTTTTCTCACACAGCCTCTCACAGGCGCCAATTCACTTCCCTAAACACTAGTGCACAGGCATGACGTACCAAGCCTGTGTTGCCTGGTTATGCAAGAGAAGCAAGCAACCAGGTCTATAAATACATGCACAAAATGTATCGTTTATAACAAGCAAGACTGGCAACACCTCAAAACACTGCTTAGTGATTTAGTTTGGGGGAGAGGGTCGGGGTGGGGGGACACCCCCCTGGGCTTTTATGGAAGGATGATTGTTATTGCTTAAACGTGCAACTTTATAATTTTGCTGGACATAATATGCTATACTTGTGAAAAAGTTACATAGTCCTGCTTTGACTCATCAATGAATTATGAATTACAACCCAATAATAATGCTTGTGAAATGGGCCACCCTGGATAATAGCTCGGGAAACCCGGGCCTGGCACGCAGAGACATCGGGAATAACTCGGGAAACTCGGGCTTGGGCAGTAAATTAGTTAATACTTTTATGTTTGGTACATTAAGTAAATTTTGATACCAATATTTTTCTTTAATTTCTTTTGTCTTTTTTACATTTTACCTTTACTCAAGTAAAATGGAGAATGCAGGACTTACAGAGTATGTCTACACAGGGGCGTCAATTGGGTATGGCAGGGGTATGCAGCTGCCATACCCTGGGTCCAGGGGGGGGAAGTTACTTTTAAATATAAATCCATGAATGTTTCTTTGTCTATCTGTGCTGGTAATTTTCCTGTTGAATTACAGTAAAATGACTATAAATGCCAAATTTTACAAAATGGTCACTTTAACAAGGTATTATAATTATATTCTCCACACTTGTATTCTCCCCATCTTGACAAAATGGTATATTCCCAGGTTCCGCAGGTCAGCTGCACAGGTGCAATGCATTATTGTTAATTGTGGCACGTTTACTAACATGCCAAGTTTAGCTGCACTTGAACAACCGTTCCAGGCTGCCATATCCAGCCCAAGAAACTGTAGAAACGGGAGATAGAATGTACTTCTTAAAATAAATGTATCATGCCTGTTGCTAAGGTATGGCAACATGACTGGCACGCGTGCAAGACAACAGTCAGCCATGTTGCCATACCTTAGCTTTTTCTGAACTGACGCCAATGTGTATACATTGTGGTATTGCTACACCTTCCACCACTGAGACAATGGAGTGCTGTGCAAAACCCGCATGGGTGAAGCTGCCTCTGCCTCTTTACATAAGAGGCATTTAGGAGATGTTATTTTCCCACAGTGACTTACAATCGGTGAGGGGGTGGGTGGGTGAGTGTGTGTGGTGGGGGGGGGTATCGGTGTCTTGCCAAAGACACTTGGACAGGACAAACGGCTGCAGGAGATTAAACCGGGGACCTTTCGCTAGGGCACTCTGCCACCTTGTCCCCGGTAATGAAAGGTACAGGGCGAGGGGCCAGGCAGGAGAATGCATCTTCCATGCCAAACTGCATGTGACAAGGGGACGTTTGAGAACCCGGCTCAAAACAACAACTACCCCCAAAAAAAACATTAGCTCTGATTTGCAAAGCTCCACTACTCAGGGCTGGACTCTGGAATTGGACTCTGGCTGGAATTTTATGTCATTTTTGATAGGCAAAGTCGATTACACACTGCCGGAGTCTCGTGTCTCCCGGAAAAAAAGAAGAAAAAAAAAATCCATTTGATGATTGTATCTTCAGCGGTACACATAGAATTATTCTCCACATATGAATGATATTTCAGTACTTATCACAGTTGGTGCTGCTGTGAGCGGAACTGAGAGCTGTTATTATGGGATGTGTCAGACAGAGAATATGCCTCTTTAATCGCTTCATGAATCACACGTCTTCTGGGGCTGGCCGGCCATCGCTATGGTTACAAAAAAAGAAGAAAAAGAAAGAAACTAACAATGATGGGGTTAGCAGGGGCTGGTTGTGGATTGGATGGTTGATGTTCTCCAGGTTTCGTTTGTATCCACATAAGCCCTACTAAGACAAATAGCAAAAATAACTAATCTACAAGTTTATAGATCTGCTATTTTTGCTACAGTACAGTACAGTATGTTGTACAGTATGTTGTACAGTATGTTGAAAAATGTGCCCAAAATAGGGATACCAGAGTTAATGTGATTAATATTGTTGCGACCGTAGGTCACAGTTAACTATGAAAACCGGCATATCTTTCCGTATCTCTGTCAGTCACGCCTGACAAGTGGTTCCCCTAACACATCACTGTGACATCACAGTCGCTCTGACATGATGCTCTGAGATTTCAGGGAAAACAATCTTAACAGAATGGGTTTGCCGCTCTGACATCACGCTCTGGCTTCACTGTGATGTCACACTAACAGAATCCCTTTTATGTCCATATATGGAGTTCCCTGATGTCATCAATATTAAGCCCATATCTAACAGGGCTTCATATGGGACTGCCCATATATGGAGGCCACATCGGCCACATACCACTCTAACGTAATCCATATATGGCCAAGGCAGCCCATATCTGTGTGGCTGGTTCTACAGACAGAGATGTCCATGTATGGGCATAAAAGGGTATGATGTCAGATGTCATAGACATCATAGGACTTTCACATAAAGAATAACTGAGTAAGCATGTTTGGGCTCTTACAGCATATCTCCATATGGCCTACAGTACATGGATCTACATATATGGGTACCAGGGGGTCTCCATATTATATATGGGTAACTGGTCCGATGTACATCACTGGCCAGATGGCCAAGCATGTCACCCTGAGGCGTCTTACTAGTATATCGTCACTGTCGGGCAGAAACCTTGTATCTCCAAGTTTCAAATTTGTATGTTTTTTTCGTAAAGTAAAGCCCTGCTTCATCATACAAGACCTTCGCACAAAAGTAGTGAAAACAGCAGATCTACAAGCACACAACGCCTCGCACCGCGAGGCGTTGTGTGCTTGTAGATCGGCTGTTTTCACTAGTTTAGTTCATTTTTTAAATGATAAATACGAAATGAGCGGTTTTGGACATACAAGGTTTCCACCCGACAAAGACGATATATAATTAAATTGTTCAATTATGATATTGTCAAACATAAATATCAAACGTAGCCTATATTATACATTTCCCAAAAGGACATTTGTGCATTTTAATTCGTTCTGACGACTAGACAGAATATTATCCCCTCCGGCCATAACAATGAATGCCTAGAGGAGGGTTATCAAAAGAAGAGGAACAGATTGAACCCACGCTCCCCCCCCCCCCCCACCACCACCACCACCACCACCCCCCCTCCTCCTCCTCCTCCTCCCCCAAAGCAAATCCAAACCTGCCGACTGAGACAAAAACGTCGAAGCCCGCTCACTCCAAGTGTGCGACAGGCAAACATTTGCATGCAGCAGTGTCTGAGGAGGCGCATGCAGCTCATCGCCATCATCCTTGACGAGTCCTTGAGAAGAGACACTGAGTGAATCCCTGACTGCAGGCTCCCCAGGTGCTGCTCATTAGCAGCCCACTGCTAACAGATTATTCAGGACTTTACAGTAAACACACAGGACAAACAGCCCTCCTGTAACGTCGAATGGATTACAATACCATGGCCCACAACGCTGTATCCACCTGTTTCTGCGATAATTTACTGTAGAATTATTTGTGGGACACTTCCGGAGAACAGCAGACATACAAGCTCACGTCGCGTTGCAGATGCAACCGTTGTGATCTTGTAGATCACTCTCGGCTGCGACGCCGGAAACTGCCGCACACCTTCTGTGCAATGCACGATGGGACGTTGGAAACGTATGGATAATTGCAGTTATAAGTACTTCTCACCAGGCCTGGAATTTTGTCATTTTAGGTGCAAGGCCACTTGGCCTTTGATGTTGTCCAAGGCACAAAGGCCAAATGTCAGGGCAGGAAGGCCATCAAATAGAACAAGACTTTAGTCCATTGAAAGAATTTGTTGAATTTAAGGTTAGCGATGAGAACCTAATCTGCAGTGATATAGATAAATAGATAAATGATGGTATTTACAAGCTGATCTATGCTCAGCCCTGCACCAATCAAAGTCACTGGATTGATTTAAAGATGGGGACACTAGCGAGTTAAGATTTCAGAATCTCAACAAAAGACACGGGTGTCTACATGACAAGAAAGAGACACTGGTGTCTACATATTGACAAGAAAGAGACAGAGGAGAAAGTGGTACAGTCAGCTGGGGCATTAAAGCCACTGTGGCCTCAGGTCATGCCATTGGTTTGAGTGGCACAAGGCCAAACTGAGGGGCAACGATGGCCATGGCCTTCCTGCCCTGCTACTCACATTGCTCTGTCAGGCAGAGACCTCAGATGTCCAAAACTGTTACTTTTCAGGATTCAAATTCAAAAGTATAAAAATTAGCAGATCTAAAAGCTCAAAAGGTGCCGTTTTGCGACACATTTCGAGATTGTGTGGAGCTGCTTCTTTTGATGCTTTTGTGTGACACTGGGTGTTACTTTTATTAAACTAGGAAAGTCTGTGTGTATACAAACACATTCCCCCCTCCTCTATGACAGGCATCAAACTGGTAGTTGTCTTTAATGGGGCATAAAAGGGACACAGACAGACATATAGAGATCTCCATATATGGGCATAAAATGGATGCAGACAGACAGATCGGCCTACGGCCTAGAGATATCTCCATATATGGGCATAAATGGACACAGGAAAACAGATGTTCAAAACGGGTCCTATAACAACAGGTTTAATGGGACCGTTTGTCCCACCAGCCTCAAATTCCGCACACGCGTTCCCGACCGCAGCGGGGAGTGCAGTGCCCGGCCTCGACCCGACATGATACTTGGTTTTCCGGAACCGGCGCGAAAGGTTCGGAATCTCCGTATTTGGAGCTGATGTCTGACATCAGGGTTTTCCGGAACCGGCACTGTGTCTGCAACCCTAGTCTGACATAGTCTGAGGCACAGACAGATACAGAGATCTCCACATCGGCGCAATAGATAGGAGGGGACGGGGGGGATTAACACCTCCACTTTTTTTGGGTGGAGGGGATATCCCACCCAGTGTTCAGGTCCAAGAAAAAGACGCAAATATGATCGCTTATACTGTACACACTGAGAGTAGGCCTAGTTCTCATTTCAAGGCGTATTACTGCCCTCTAGAGGCACAGTCCCACCAGTGCAGTGCAGTCCATTTGCAGCACATCTGTTCTGAATGAGTTTAATTAATGCGACACAAGCAGGCAGGCAGTGGCACTGGCAGAAGGAGACCGTCATTGCAGGTGCTGGACCTCTCACATCAAAATGAAACGGTCACAAAACCAAAAAACCATAACGTCGTTCTTTAAATCAAGCAACAATGTAAGTACCTTTGAACAGATGCATAATGGAAATACAATTTCGTTTGTCAGCTCAAGTGGAGGGGATATGTCCCCCCCTCCTCGGGGCAAAAGTGGGGGGGATATCACCAAAAGTGGGGGGGATACCCCAAAATTTTTCGCGCGCGCATACCTCCCAGATATATCCCCTTCACTTTTAAAATGCCAATTGCGCCCCTGGATCTCCATAATGGGCATAAAGGGACACAGACAGACAGATACAGAGATCTCTATACACGGGCATAAAAGGGATATGGGCATAAATGGACAAAGGCAAACAGATGGTCAAAACGGGTCCTATGACAACAGGTATAATGGGGTTTGCATTAAAAGGTGGGGCATTCATTCCCTATTTACATCGTTCCCGAGTAGGCCGGGAACGAGCACAGGACGCCTCGCACCGTGAGGTGTCCTGTGCTTGTACTTCAGCTATTTTCACTAGTTTTGTGCGACAGCTCTAGCCTTGTATGGTGAAGCAGGGATATGCTCTGTATATATCTAGCTATCACTATGGTTTCCTTTCCGCCCATGCAGTCACATTTAGATGCTACACCAAACAAAGCGGCCTCTTTGTTTAGGTACTATATATGCTGCTGTAAAAGCTTAAAAAAGTCAAATGTACATACAGTACTATACGCAGTAATGTTTTAGAGGGAAGGTGTGTGCAAATGTACGTTGCAAAGTTTTGCCGGGTGTATTTGTATTTGGCTTTTTTTTTTTTTTACCGAGCACATCGCTGTCTGTCACAGACACAAAAAACACCGGCAAGTACAACGACTCCAGCGACTGAATGCAGCCTGGCCAATTAGGTCCGACAATAGAACCCCCCCCCCCCCCCCCCCCCCGACACACACACACACACACACCACCACCACCACTTTTCCTGGACTCTGTGAGTTTGACACAGAACAGAAAATAAAACAGGTGGGAAACGGGAACGGAACAGGCTACCTGTTCCTTCCTGTTCCCATCTGAACAGGTGGGTCTGCGTCTCCGTCTGTCTCTAACTCCACTCCACTCATCTGCTCTGTGTCTCCGTCTGTCTCTAACTCCACTCCACTCATCTGCTCTGTGTCTCCGTCTGTCTCTAACTCCACTCCACTCATCTGCTCTGTGTCTCCGTCTGTCTCTAACTCCACTCCACTCATCTGCTCTGCCTCGGCTCTATCCTTTACACTCCATCATCCTTCTATCCCACTCCTCTCCCCCACACGTCCATCTCCCCCTCTCCTCCTGTCACTCATCTCCAGGGGTGTCACACCAAATTCTGGGCCCTGGGTACAAGGATTCACTGCGGGCCCCCACCATGTCACTGGTGCTCAAACCTTTTCATGTGACCCCCCCAGAAGCAACATTTTAGTTACAAATGTTCGCTTAAAACACATTTTCACAACTTTTCAAAAAAAGCAGATCTACAAGCTCGCAAGCTCGGTGCCACGCTGTGAGCTTGTAGATCTGCTATTTTTCAATAGCTAAAGGATAAAATAATTAAGGCCCCTCCACCTTGGGCCCTAGTAACGCAGTCCCACTTTTCCCCCCCTTGTGACACCCCTGCTCATCTCTCTCTCTCTCTCTCTCTCTCTCTCTCTCTCTCTCCTCCTCCCCACCCCCCCGCATCCTTTCATACACTCCGCTCCGGTGCTGCCAAATCTGACAGGTGTGTCAAATCCACACTCCAATCTCTGCCGGCGTTCTTGGCAGGTTCGGGTCAGGTGGGGCTGGCATGCGTGTAACCACAGAACTGGCATATACTCTGTATAAATATATATACCAAAACCCAACCATCATTTAATAGGGAGCCGGTGCACGCGCGCGCGTGTGCGCGTGTGCGTGCGTGCGTGCGTGCGTGCGTGCGTGCGTGCGTGCATGTGTGCGTGTGTGTGTGTGCGTGTGTGCATCATTGTGTTCCTGCCTCATGTTTAACAGACATGTCCAGAGAGCAGCTAACCATGTCCTGTACAACGACCACCCTCATGCTTTTTACCACCATGACCCCCCCCAGCCATACACTCTGTACTTAGTATGCTCTTTTTCCCCTCTACACCAAAGCTCTTTGTCAAAAATAGCCGATCTACAAGCTCTCCAAACTTGTAGATCGCTTGTAGATCGTCTATTTTTGGCTAAAGTTCTCAGAATATAGACGCTAGGGTTCAAGTGGTTAATATAAATAGGAGAAAAAAAGGTTTCTATCACACAAAGATTTGGAGGACCCCCTGTAGTAACACTAAGGACCTAGGGGTCCCAGACCGCCTGTTGAAGAACGCTGCTCTACAATCTTACCGGATCCCACACATAATTGTAGTAATTGTTGTAGTTGTTTTTGTTGCACTGTTGTTTTGTATTGAATGTTTAATGGATGACAATGGAAACAAGCCTCTGGGCTTGTTGTGTTATTTATTCCGTTTGGCGTGGCCGAACTCATCGTACTACCTTCACCTTTAAAATAAACTATGCCATCAATCAATCAATCAATGAAACTTGCCGTCGACCCGGTCTGACATCCGCCCCCCAAAGAACAGCACCATCTCTGCCAGCCAAGACGTCCACTCCAAGCAAAGCCTCAAGCCCATTAATTTACATTTAAAATAGAAGATCTACAAGCTCAGAGATCGGCTATTTCCGGCGCCTCCGACACCCAGTATAAATCATTCTTCAACCCAGTATAAACCAGTCTTCAACCCAGTATAAACCGGTCTTCAACCCAGTATAAACCGGTCTTCAACCCAGCATAAACCGGTCTTCAACCCAGCATAAACCAGTCTTCAACCCAGTATAAACCAGTCTTCAACCCAGCATAAACCGGTCTTCAACCCAGCATAAACCAGTCTTCAACCCAGCATAAACCGGTCTTCAACCCAGCATAAACCAGTCTTCAACCCAGCATAAACCGGTCTTCAACCCAGCATAAACCAGTCTTCAACCCAGCATAAACCGGTCTTCAACCCAGCATAAACCAGTCTTCAACCCAGCATAAACCGGTCTTCAACCCAGCATAAACCAGTCTTCAACCCAGCATAAACCGGTCTTCAACCCAGTACCAGTAAGACGCCTAAGGGCGAAAAGCGACCTTGAGGTCGCCCCATCTGTCTTGGCCAAATATGGATTCTGTTAGTGTGGTTCTCCTAACAGGGCATCATCTGGGAAACAATCCCTTTCATGCCCATTTATGGAGATCCCTAACAGAATCCCTTTTTATGCCCATATATGGAGATCCCTGCTCTGAGTATCTATCAGTTCTGATAGTAAACTGTGACCTACGGTCGCAATAAATCCGTCTTCAACCCAGTATAAACCGGTCTTCAACCCAGTATAAACCGGTCTTCAACCCAGTATAAACTGGTCTTCAACCCAGTATAAACCGGTCTTCAACCCAGTATAAACCGGTCTTCAACCCAGTATAAATCATTCTTCAACCCAGTATAAACCAGTCTTCAACCCAGTATAAACCGGTCTTCAACCCAGTATAAATCATTCTTCAACCCAGTATAAACCAGTCTTCAACCCAGTATAAACCAGTCTTCAACCCAGTATAAACCAGTCTTCAACCCAGTATAAACCAGTCTTCAACCCAGTATAAACCAGTCTTCAATAGGCCTGGGGCGGTATGGACATTTTGTTACCGCGATTACCGTCTTCCCATTTACCGCCGGTACTGCGGTAATTACCGCACCCCCGTATCTATTAATTAAGGTTCGGCGATAAGCCAAAATATTGCAATCATCTTCCCAAAAGTCGCCTCTCCACAGTGGAGAGGCGACACAGCCTGACTGCCCGAGTTATACTTCTCCGTACAGCACAGCGGGTCTGGCTTTCAAAGGAGCAGATCTACAAGCTCACAACACATCGCATCCGCGACGCGTTCTGAGCTTTTAGATTTGCACTGTCGGGTTACCATAGTAACGTAGGCTAGCTACTTGGGCTTTTCAGACACAAACAGCTGTGTGAACAAACCAGAAGAGGAAGGGTAGTCAGATCGTGTACAGTGATTCTGTAAACTCACGTCACGTCTCAACTCTCAAATCGCAGTGATTGAGTGCTGCTATATACAGGTTTTAGTTACAAGACTTGACAGAAAAGGTTATAAAATCGCCGACGCGCCGCGGGATGGGGCACAACGTGCGACGCAGTGGAAAAAGTAAAATAGTTTCATTTTCGGTTTTAGTCCACGCGGCCCGCGCTCTGCCAGTAATCCGTATGAATAAAAAAAGATATGCCACAACACAAGGTATGTATTAACATCCTTGTGTCGAGTGGATTACAGAGAAAGTTTATGCTGCTCCGTCATAGAGTTGTGCTCCGTACTCTCCTCCTGCTCCGTACACTAGTGTGCAGGTCTGTGTCTGAGTGACGTATGTGGCTTCCAACGTGTGGTACACGGCCCAGAGCAGAGCGGCATGGAGCGCATGCGGTCCTCGCTTCTCCCCCGTTTTAAAACTCGCTTGTTTTCCAATAAAAAATAGACCTTTTTTTTGTCTTTTTACCGCGGTAAGCACAATGACACCGCGGTAGACCTCGGTATACCGCGGTACGGCGGTACGGCGGTTACCGCCTCCAACCCTAGTCTTCAACCCAGTATAAATCATTCTTCAACCCAGCATAAACCAGTCTTCAATCCAGTATAAATCATTCTTCAACCCAGTATAAACCAGTCTTCAACCCAGTATAAATCATTCTTCAACCCAGCATAAACCAGACTTCAACCCAGTATAAACCAGTCTTCAACCCAGTATAAATCATTCTTCAACCCAGCATAAACCAGACTTCAACCCAGTATAAACCAGTCTTCAACCCAGTATAAACCGGTCTTCAACCCAGTATAAACCGGTCTTCAACCCAGTATAAACCGGTCTTCAACCCAGTATAAACCGGTCTTCAAGTCTTCAACCCAGTATAAACCAGTCTTCAACCCAATATAAACCGGTCTTCAACCCAGTATAAACTGGTCTTCAACCCAGTATAAACCGGTTTTCAACCCAGTATAAACCGGTCTTCAAGTCTTCAACCCAGTATATAAACCAGTCTTCAACCCAGTATAAACCAGTCTTCAACCCAGTATAAATCATTCTTCAACCCAGCATAAACCAGACTTCAACCCAGTATAAACCAGTCTTCAACCCAGTATAAACCGGTCTTCAACCCAGTATAAACCGGTCTTCAACCCAGTATAAACCGGTCTTCAACCCAGTATAAACCGGTCTTCAAGTCTTCAACCCAGTATAAACCAGTCTTCAACCCAATATAAACCGGTCTTCAACCCAGTATAAACTGGTCTTCAACCCAGTATAAACCGGTTTTCAACCCAGTATAAACCGGTCTTCAAGTCTTCAACCCAGTATATAAACCAGTCTTCAACCCAGTATAAACCAGTCTTTAACCCAGTATAAATCATTCTTCAACCCAGTATAAACCGGTCTTCAAGTCTTCAACCCAGTATAAACCAGTCTTCAACCCAGTATAAATCATTCTTCAACCCAGTATAAACCGGTCTTCAACCCAGTATAAATCATTCTTCAACCCAGTATAAACCAGTCTTTAACCCAGTATAAACTGGTCTTCAAGTCTTCAACCCAGTATAAACCAGTCTTTAACCCAGTATAAATCATTCTTCAACCCAGTATAAACCGGTCTTCAACCCAGTATAAACTGGCCTTCAACCCAGTATAAATCATTCTTCAACCCAGTATAAACCAGTCTTTAACCCAGTATAAACCGGTCTTCAAGTCTTCAACCCAGTATAAATCATTCTTCAACCCAGTATAAACCGGTCTTCAACCCAGTATAAACCGGTCTTCAACCCAGCATAAACCGGTCTTCAACCCAGCATAAACCAGTCTTCAACCCAGCATAAATCATTCTTCAACCCAGTATAAACCAGTCTTCAACCCAGTACCAGTAAGACACCAAAGGGCGAAAAGCGACCTTGAGGTCGCCCCATCTGTCTTGGCCAAATATGGATTCTGTTAGTGTGGTTCTCCTAACAGGGCATCATCTGGGATACAATCCCTTTTATGCCCATATATGGAGATCCCTAACAGAATCCCTTTTATGCCCATATATGGAGATCCCTGCTCTGAGTATCTATCAGTTCTGATAGTAAACTGTGACCTACAGTCGCAATAAATTCATCTTCAACCCGGTATAAACCAGTCTTCATCAGATTCTCTCTCTTCCTCTCTCACAAGTCCTGCTCTGCTCCCCCTGCAATATCAACTCACTGAATAATATATTCTCAGAATGAAAAAAATAAAAAATAAAAAAGGAAAAAATAAAATCCTCATGCTGTGCAGAAAAACAGGAGATGTCTCTGATAAGATGGGGATTGGATGAGGGGGAGTGAGTGGAGGGGAGGGGGAGAGGGGGGTGGGGGGGTAGTATTTCCTTTATGGGAGTGCACGGTAGTGCTTCAGATCAATGGATCATCTACTCTTGCAGAGAGTCGGTACAGAGTGTGCGCAGAGAGTTGCTGGAGGCGAGCGAAAAGAGCACGTTTCCACATGCAGCTAGAATGATTTAAACTAGTGAAAACAGCCAATCTACAAGCACACAACACCTCGCGGTGCGAGGCGTCGTGTGCTTGTAGATCGGCTGTTTTCACTACTTTTGTGCGATGGCCTTGCATGATGAAGCAGGGCTTTACTTTGCGAAAGAACGTACACAATTTGAGATACGAGGTTTCCACCCGACAACGACGATATACTAGTGTTGTTGCTGCTCTTATACCACCATTATTACTGAGGTTGGTGGGGGCCAGACAGTAGCCCCCTGCGGGCCGCAAATTGCCCGCGGGCCACCTATTGGGGAACCCTGGCCTACTGCATTCACACACACTCTGACGGGACGCAACGGGATAACGATAGTGACACCGTGGCTTAATTTTAAACTTCAATGTTTTCAGGCCAAGGACCCCTTAGCAGAGCGAGAGATGAAGCAGGGACCCTTCACATCCTTTTCATGGATTTCATATAGTTGCATCGTTTGACGGCACAATCATCAGTGTATTTTGGATACATGTCAATTTGTGTTTTCGGACATTTAACCACTTGAACCGTCAACACTTAATACACTTCACCTTTCACTCTGTACGTAGTCTGCTCTTTTTCCCCTCTACACCAAAGCTCTTTGCCGAAAATAGCCGTTCTACAAGCTCACAACGCCTCGCAGAGAGAATCTTCTATTTTTCAGTTTTCAGAATATGGACGATAGGGTTCATATGGTTAATATAAATAGACATTTCTGTATAGGCCTTCGCTCTAGCTTCCGTCGACACAGGCAGTAGTGGCTTGTGATTTCACTGCAACCACTGTTATGGATGACGAGAGGAGGAAGTTAGCTAACAGTTAGCTATTAGCTTCTTTATTTTTTAGAAGCCCGATCTGAAGCTATTTTAGTCGCAACAAAACTTTGTCGCTGCACTGGGAACACAGTCCAGAGAAAGGTCTCTAAAGATGTGAGTTTGTATTGGAGTGGGCGCCGCGGTGCGGCGGCGTTGCCCGATTACGGGCCGATGTAAACAGAATCGCGGCCCCGGCCATGGATGGAAAATTAGACCGGGGCTTCGTTGAGGCCTCCGATTAATTAATTCATTTTATTAAATATCCCGGACTAGTACGGGATAGGCACCCCGGAATACGTCGCGCTGCCGACAGTATAGATTGAGTTTTTTTGGGGGGGCTCTAAACTTTATTTTAAACCATTTTCAATGGAATAAATCGTCGGACCATCTAGAATCACTCGTTGGAAAGCGTAGGACGAGCCAGGACCACCCACATCTCTACAAGCAGCGCAGGGTAAGTAAAATAGCAAAAAGAACATTGTATTGGATTGAAATAAAGCCGAACTTGTCCGGGATAGGCACAAAAAGGGTTAAGACATCCTACGTGGCAGTATAGTAAGAGAGTTAAAGTAAAACTGTACTAAAAAGTCTATACTACATCTTGTGTCTTCTCTTGAATGAGATGAATTGTACTTTTAGTCCGCTCCCAGACACTCGCATGACTAACAGGTCATTTTGACCTGTTTTTGAGATTTAGAAATGGAATTAGAATGCTCAGGAAACACTCAAAACATTTCATTTCATATTTACAAAACGTCTCAAATGGTAGAAAAAAAACAAGACTTTGCTTGTATGATAAGGAAAAATCATGAAAGGGAAAATTTCTCAGAGTTTCCCGAGCAAACCCAAATCACCTCAAAATCTCAAAATCAGGTTCAGTCATGCGAGTGTTAAAATATGATTATTTTGGGGGTCACGGCCCGAAAAGGTTGAGAACCACTGCTCTATACAAGCGTGTAGCCCCGCATATACATCACTCTATGCAATCTAATCCCTTCCTCCTTAGTAATCCTCCTCTCCAAGAATACCTTCCTTTCCATTGTCACATCACTCCACAAGTGCCCCCCTCCCCCCCCCCCCCCTCCTCCCCTCCATCAGTAAAGAAGGAGCCTCTTCCAGAATGTGCTGCCATCGTGGAATTATCCACTAAAGACAAGTCTATTTCCTGGAACGTATTCAATGAGAGCCCTGACTGTATACGCAATTAAGAAAGCGGCAGTTGTAACAAAAGGCATGGAGCTACAGCATGATGTGTCAGCGAGGGGAGAGAGAGACGTCTCTCTGCCTTGTTCTCCTATCCTAGACCAGAGAGAGGGAGCTGGTAAAGGGCTAGTTCACCCAAAAACAAAAACACATTCCGTCAATTGAGTACCTGAGACGAATAACAGTCTAAAGCTGGTTGCACACTGCACTGCGTGTTTTCGTTGCGTTTTGGAAATCCGAAATCCAAAAGCCAGGGAGAGAGAGAGGAAAGAGAGAGAGAGCAAGGGACTCAGTGCAACAGCTGCGAAAATCAACCCTTGTCCGAAAATAAATACGAAACGGGCGGCAGTGTGCAAACGTGATTGACATAACGTGAGGTTGATTTTTTTATTCACGCACTCCGAAAATCACTCCGATATTCGGCCCGAAAAACGCAGCAGTGTGCAAAGAACTTGAGTCCATATTTTACAATTTTGATTATAGATTTTTTATTTTATTTACCAGATTGTAAACCACAAACTAGAAGTTTTTAATCTGTTAAATTCTTAATGCACTCCCCCCTCATTTTGTTGAATTAGATTGTTTTATTTAACTCATATATATTAGGAATTATAAGACATAATACTTATGAAAAGTGGAAAAACAGTATATCTCAAACAGTTTGTGGAACAAGAGTATAATTCCGTACGAGCATTATTCAGCAGACAAAGGGAGTAGATAACATTAAAACAGACTATTAAACAAAATGAGGGGGGATTGCATTTAACAATTTAACAGATTAAAAAGTATTAGTTTGTGGTTTACAATCTGGTAAGTCAAAAAATATCTATATTCCAAAAAAAAATCAAATATGGACTTAAGCTGGTTGCACACTGCTGCGTTTTTCGTTGCGAAATGCGTTTTTTTAGGGCAAGGAGAGAGAGAGAGATAGAGAGAGCAAGGGACCGAACGGTGCGCGAAACGGACGGCAGTGTGCAAACGTGACTGACATAACGTGAGGTTGACTTTTTCATTCACGCGCTCCGAAATTCACCCCGATATTCGGCCCGAAAAACGCAGCAGTGTGCAACCACCTTAACTCATATGCTGCCAAAAAAATACCCCTTTGTACCCACTTCTCTGCCATGCCCGTAGAACCCGTAAATGTAATAAAAATTAATACAAAATTTTTTTTTATCGAAGCGGAACTAAAATTCCGGAACTAATGTTCCGTGATCATCGTTTCTACACGGACACATTATTGAGCGGACCAGTTTAACATTGAGCCCTAAACCGGAAGCGGGTGGTCCGTCCTCTATTTTGGCCCGTTAGCTTACTGTGTGAACTCCGCGGCTTACAGATGGAGAACGGATTGATCAATTTTCAAAATTTCAACGGATTTGAGAAGCTGATGGAATACGCGAACACACGATGCATAGCAGTGTCCGATCGCGCACGATGGGAATTGGATGATCGCGCACGATGGGAATTGGATGAGCGCCCGCGTTAACAGGTAGGAGAAGCCAGCAGTGAAAGACATAGAGAAATCTGCGGGATTTACGGGCGAAAACTACGAATGAGTTAAGACTGTTATTCGTCTCAGGTACTCAATTACTGTTTGAGCCTTGAACTCATTCAGATTTTATTTTATTTTTATTTATTTTTTTGTAACTGGTCCAATATTCAAATGTTTAATTAGCCTACACTAAATGAAGTAATCAGGAGGCCAATCTTAACAAGAGCGAAACTGTGAAGGTTGACCGAGGGCCAAGGCTCCAAAAGAGTTTGGGTTTTTTATTTTAACCAAAACATGTTCCACCAACAGTTACAGTGCAAAAAGTGAAGGTCTTTAATTAAGAAATCAAAATAAGACTTACAAAATTACAGAAAATGAAAATACTCGACAGCTAAAGAAACTAAAGAAAACAAACAAGGGACTGTTTTAAACAGGCGACATCCTTACACAAGGGCCCTGGCAGCTCTCCCCTAAATGCTCCAAGTCCAACTGAATACCTATCTCCCCAGCCTCCCTTTTATACTAGGCAAGACTATACCAAGAAACAGTTCTGTAATTGGTAACCCTTTAACTCAACCTACGGCTAACAATGGCCAATGAGTTGGCTTACAATGACTCGGTTTTACTAAACCAAATTCAAATACATAAATACATGTCAGGCGTCACATCAAGAAAAGAGAACATACCATAAGACAAAATAAGAGCTCTTAACATGGAAGCCAACGGTCTTTCTCATCTTTGATGTCCATTTTCTCCAAAAAACACTTTTGATGCCAAGGATGGCATTGGATTCTCGCTAAAATAGTACAAGCTGAAAGGCATCGATCCGCCATTACTGTTTACGCTTTGGACGACAACACTTCCGGGTAAATATCAAAATGTCGTCAAGTAGGAATTGTGAGCGCAATCTACTTCCGGCCTTCAAAATAAGAGACTGGCCGCGGAAGGAGCAGGCGAACGGCAGCTTGGACTTTTAACCCTTTCATGTCTGGAGCACTAAATGAGTTAAAATAGGACAAACACCCCTCTCCTACAGTACAGAAATTACAGTTGAATGAAGTAGTATAGAAAGCAGTCAGGTTTATGTGTGTATGCTATATAGGCACGGGCACGGCTGCCCTGTGACTGAAACTATATTTAAAACTGTCACTAATAAGCACAGATAGTAGTAGGCACGCACGCACGCACGCACACACACACACACACACACACACACACACACACACACACACACACACACACACACACACACACACACACACACACACACACACACACACACACACACACACACACACACACACACACACACACACACACACACACACACACACACACACACACACACACACACACACACACACACACACACACACACACAGGTCTGGCAGTTGAGCTACAACGAGCAAGCTTTACTTAATAGATCTTGGCACCAGGTTGGCATCAGTGTGTGTGTGTGTGTGTGTGTGTGTGTGTGTGTGTGTGTGTGTGTGTGTGTGTGTGTGTGTGTGTGTGTGTGTGTGTGTGTGTGTGTGTGTGTGTGTGTGTCAGTGAACAGTGAAAGGGCTGCGTCCGCCACTCTGCGGGCAAAGCCGATTTAAGCAGCAAACAGGCAGAGCCAAACAAGGAAGCATCCGATTGAGACAACACAGCTGAGAAAATGTATGTGTGGCTGTGCGCGCTGTGCGCGCTGTGTGTGTGTGTGTGTGTGTGTGTGTGTGTGTGTGTGTGTGTGTGTGTGTGTGTGTGTGTGTGTGTGTGTGTGTGTGTGTGTCCACTTCCTTGTAAGCTCTTTCCATCATTCTGCTATTTTCTTCCCTGTCTCTTTTGCTCTCTCATTTCATGCCCCCCCCCCCCCCCCCCCCCCCCTCTCTCTCTCTCTCTCTCAAAGGACAAACACAGCAGGATAGGACTGACACATATAACGTGATGCTTATTCAATTATGCGTTGGCTCTGCATTCTCTACCCATGTGTTACTCACACTTTTTGTTTAAAATTTCCTACTTAGGATATTTTGAGGATTCTGTTTGTTTCTGTGTGTGTGTGTGTGTGTGTGTGTGTGTGTGTGTGTGTGTGTGTGTGTGTGTGTGTGTGTGTGTGTGTGTCTGTGTGTGTGTGTGTGTGTGTGTGTGTGTGTGTGTGTGTGTGTGTGTGTGTGTGTGTGTGTGTGTGTGTGTGTGTGTCCCAGCTAATGTGTAATGACCATAAAGCTGTCACCAGCCGCACAAGTTGTGACGAGTCTCCCTAACAACAGCTCTGACTCACACAAACTAAATCTCTGTTCTTTCTACCGCCCAGGCCCCAGAGAGAGAGAGAGAGAGAGAGAGAGAGAGAGAGAGAGAGAGAGAGAGAGAGAGAGAGAGAGAGAGAGAGGTGGACAGATGGAGGTGTACTTTCAACACCACTGTTTCCTGTGCCAACGGCAGACGATGAATTGCAGCTACTACTACTATTGTAGAAGTGTCACATATTTAATGCATGCGTTGCTGCATCACCACATCCCTGAGAGGAGCTGCAATGATGTCCACTGTTCCAGGTTCTGGTCTAGCAGGGTCAGAATTTGAAACGTTACAGTTGTGGAGTCTGCTCAGCGCTATGCACCTCCAGGGGCGTCACAAGGGGTGGGAAAGTGGGACTGAGTTACTAGGGCCCAAGGTGGAGGGGCCTTAATTATTTTATACTTTAGCTACTGAGAAAATAGCAGATATACAAGCCCACAGTGCGGCACCGAGTGCCAGGTTTGCGAGCTTGTAGATCTGCTATTTTTGAAAAGTTCTGAAAATGTGTGCAAATCTTTGAATATATGTATTTTTTAAGCGAACATTTGTAAATCACATTTTGCTTCCCGGGGGTCCCTGGAACGAAATATTTTGAGATGGGGCCAAATACATATCATTTTGGGGGTCCTTCACATGAATTTTTTTTTAGCACCACTGACATAGAAAAATGAAGGATTAGAAATATTCAAAGTTTGCAAAAACATTCACGATTTTTCAAAAATAGCAGATCTACAAGCTTGCAGCGCGGCACTCGGTGCCGCGCTGTGAGCTTGTATTTCTGCTATTTTTCAATAGTTAACACTTGGGTGACTGAAAAACAAAATAAACTAAATTGACAGGTAAATTTTTTCCCTTTTGGCCCAGGAGAGCAACACCTCCTCCCCTGCTGCCAGCGGGGGTTCTATTGTCTTCCAAATGTGAATTAGCATTTCAATTGACCTCTCAAATGGGGAGCGCAAAAGGTGTGAAATTCTCTCCTTGCTTTCGGGAGGGGGAGGAATGGGTGAGACCTGTCTTTTTGACCGATAAATAACAGTCAGAGTGGTATAATGGTATATTATTTCATACTTAGGAAACGTTTCAGAAAAAAAAACAAGAACATATGTCTTGAGTATTTAGGAAAAGTCATGGAAGGGGGAATTTCGGAGACATTCACAGGGAGAGTTATTGCACTTTGCGATCTCAAAATCGGTCAAAATGACCTGTTAGTCACCTGTGTGTTAAAATACAAAATAATGCGTAAGGATGCGTTCCCAGTCTAAATGGGTTAACCCACCTCCCCTATGAAGAACATTCATGGGGGGCCCGCAGTCCTTGTACCCAGGGCCCAGAATTTGGTGTGACACCCCTGTACCTCTGTAGTGTCGGCATGGATTCGGGGCTGTCGGACTATAATGTTGTCTTCTTTTTTTGGTTGTTGTCTGTCTGTAGTGAAAATGAAAGGGTTAAGTTTGGAGAACATTTTGTCCTCGAATTATGCAGAACAGTGTCCTTTAAGTAATGATAGCATGTGGTGCAGTCATTAAATGTTTTTAATAACTTAATATACTTTTGAAAAGATATATATATATATATATATATTTGGAAGCATCGTGTGAGCGGACATTGCTGTCATACTCCAGTCAACACTAAGCGCCTCCATTCAAAGTGACAGATCGCCAGTGGAAGCTACAGTAAAGCTGGCAAAGTGTGCTTTCAAAACTAAATCAAACCTTGCACTGAAGCTGAACCGCGAGTTTCCTGAGGACAAAACTGTTTTGCAGCCCCACTAGGAGTTCCCAACGTTAAACAGTGTTTACAGTGCTGGAACAGTGATTTTTTGACACGCTATAATTTGTTTTCATCAACCTCCAACGTGATTTGACACAAATCTTTCTCGGAGATTCCACAGTCTCTGGCGACAGACACAGTGGACAAAGTGTGTGCCATCATCACTCTCCATGAACTAATTACCATCTGGTCGCGCGTGCAGTCCCTCAGAGACGGATTCAAGTTGGGTGTCCCGACTCGTGACAAATATCTCTGTAAACACTGAACTGTCCCCCTAACAGAATTCACTACCAAATTGCCCCGGTTTTCAATTATATAACTAATAACTAATAATCATGCTCGGTTCTGTTTAGTGGGAGCGTTTCAGGCAAAAATCGTGCACTTTATGAGAAACGGCCACCACAAAACTGTTGAAAAGTGATGACTCATCACTAAACCATACTTTTATCACTTTTATGATGTCCGTTTTTAGCCCAAGGAATGTTTTTCGTGCAAAACAAATGTTTGCATTGGATTCAGAATCCCGAACAACACCTAGTTTGACCCCTCACATGCTACTTAAAGCATATTTATTTTTTGTATTATTTTACTATATAGTAAAGTCTATGAGAGCCCAACTTTAATTGGCTCCCACAAGTTTCCCAAGACAAATCTGCGATGCCCCTATAGCCAAAAATGTTCCATATTGCATGTTCTAACTGTGTGCCAAATTTCATGCTTCTTTCATAAAGTGCACGATTCCATCAAAATACTGCCCGAAACGCCTGCACTAGTTGTAAGGTGCTAAAATAATTGTCCCTCATCCTGATGAAAACACCAGGTGAAAATGTAAAATCCCACCCAGTGGGAGTGAGCAGTGTGTGCTACATACCATAGCACACAGTATCACTTCAGACAAGTCAAGCTGCTCAACAGCGCCACTTGAATGTTGGTCACCCAGCGGTATTGCAGCTGTTAAGGCCGTACTGATACGGACAGACATATACACATGGTCAGTTGACTTGTAGCTATTTTGTGAAATCAGTTTGTTTGGGTGTTAAATCAAAGGATTCATACTGTATACATCAGCAGCATGCAATGAACATGCTGTTCGGTGGGACGAATTTTCACTATTCTGTCCATATCGTGACATACTGATTCAAAACTTCACACGTCCTGCCATTGGCAAGACAGTAGATTTTCAGGGGATTTGCAGAACATTGAGCTTGTAGATCATCTATTTTTGATATTTGTATGACCTTCTCTGACTTCGAAGTTTACATTTACCTATGAAGGTGGATTCTGCTTTTCAATGGGAATGGAGTTTCTGCAAAATACGCTCCATTCTCCATAAAAACTGGAAATGCAAAACAGGGAAAGAAACCTGTTGAAACAATGCTTTTGCAGGAAATGTTCAGGAAGAGAGCAGTAAATACCGAAGAGTTGAAACGGCATATCTGCAACTCGCTGAGTCGGCTCATGCGACCTTCGCAACGTGGCTCAAGGTTAAGGCCTCCGTCATCTCCACTGAAAAAAAGAACCCATATGGAAAATGGCTAATAACAATATAGAATCTGTCCATTCTGGCTCCATTTCATGGTCCTGAAAAGAGCTGATAATGGCCATTGCATGGTGCTGATGTATTCGAAACGGGTGGTTAAATCAGTTGGGTTTTTTGGAAATATGGTATTCGGTATGGTATTCCTCCTGACCACCTCTGCCGACCTTTCTTCAAAGCTGTCCACGGTACGTTGCCGGCAGATTGCGGATATCAAACAAGATAAATCACGAGCTCACCCTGAGTTCATGACCACTCAGACACAATGTCTCAGCTAGTTAGAGCGTCTTGGAGCTGAAAGAACTGCTGAAATGAACTCCAGCAAGGGAAAGCATTTTAGTTTGCTCCGCGTTGACATAATCGTGTCCTCCACCGAACTGCACTTCTGCAAGGAGTATGCTTGCAGCTTTAAGAAACACTACTTGGGTCATGCAAGTACAAAAATTGTCACTTTGCAAGCTAAGCTACAATAGGAACGTCGACTCTAACAATGTCTTCTCATTTCAGAGGAACTTCAAAAGCCACCCGAATCCACCTTAAATGCACGAAGAAATGCACACTTGCATAAAAAATAAAATAATCACACAAAACAAAACAGACAATAACAGAGTTGGTTGGGTTACAGGTGATCTTTATACACCCCTATTCATATTTACATTGGCTGTCGGATGTGGTACGCATCCCTTATCTGGGGGCTTACAAAATGCAGACAAAACTATTCTTTGTTTGCAGCATCTGCAAAAAGAAGTGTCCTGTGAAGTATTACGGCGGTTGCAGTATATACTGATAACAGGTCAAGGGACTCATCATCTGCACTGATGGCGAGCGCCGCCGCATTGTACATCACCTCTGTGTGCCTCTCGTTCCCTCTCTGCTCCAGCCAGCCAATAAAGTGACCTACAAACCTCTTTAGCGTAGCCATCAGCCCTCTGCCCCGCTTCCCTTCTGCCTTTCCATTAATCCCGGCGTCTCAATCAAAACTCCTCCCGGCCCCCATCGCTCGCTTCCTTTGGCCGCTCGTATTATACGGTCCGTGTCGGGCAGAAACCTCCTATCTCCATGTTCTAACTTTTTTGTGTTTTTTTTTGGTATATTAACCCAAAGACCTGAATGCAAATCTATCATTATTTTATGCTTTAATTATTACAAAATAGCAGATATACAGTACAAGCTCACAGCGCGGCACCGAGTGAAAAATCGCGAACATTTGTGCAAGTCTTTTTGACCCGATTCTATAAATGTCTTCTAAATCAGTGGTTCTCAAACCTTTTCATGTCAAGGACCCCCAAAATTACATGAATTTGGCCGCGGGCCGCCATCTCAAAATATGTTGTTCCAGGGACCACCCAAAA
The DNA here is from genome assembly GCF_963921795.1 of Nannobrachium achirus. NCBI lineage: Eukaryota > Metazoa > Chordata > Actinopteri > Myctophiformes > Myctophidae > Nannobrachium > Nannobrachium achirus. The sequence continues at coordinate 67,069,618 of NC_137811.1, read as the reverse complement.
GCAAATATTTGAGTTACAAATGAAAAAAAGACAAGCTTTTAAAAAGGTACAGTATATTCAAAAATCAAGATTTTTCAAAAATAGCAGATCTACAAGCTCGCAGTGCGGCACTCGGTGCCATGCTGTGAGCTTGTATATCTGATATTTTTTCAATAGTTAAAGCATTAAATAATTCTAGACTTAAATGGGTTTAACAGCCCTACTTGATCACCTATAGCGTCGCACAAAAGTGTCAAAAGTAGCATATCTGCAAGCTCAAAACGTGCGCGCGAAGCGAAACGTTTTGAGCTTGTATAGATCTTCTTACGTTAGCGATTTGGGAAATTTGAAATCCTGGAAAAGTAGGCCTACAACACTTTAGGACATATACAAGGTTTTCGGCCCGACGGAGGCGATATTCATCCCCTGCCCTCCTTCTCGCCTCTCGCTCCATCTCCCGGCCGGTGCCCTCTTGTTGTCATCAACCCCCTGCATCTTTATCCTCCGCACCGCCCTCGCTCACTCTTTCATCTTCCTGTCATTTTAAAAATGTGCCCTTCTTTATTGTCCCGGGTATTTCTTTTTGCCAGACCCAGGGGGTCGGCCTACAAAAGGCTTTGTCGGTCTGTCGGTCTGTCGGTCGGTTGGTCGGTCCCTCTTTTCCTCAGTGTGCCTGTGTTTGCCTCTGACTGCTCATCTGCCCCTCCCTTCCCTTGCTCGGCTGATTGCCTTGAGTGCCGTCACCTGTACAGGACCAGCTGAGTTGAGTTGGCTGACGAGCTGCTGACACTATAAATTCCTCAGCCCATCTACAAGCTCAGAAACATTTCCAGCTGCTCAGCCTATACAATCCTGTGTGTTCATGTGTTAGTTCAGTGCCATACTAGTGAAAACAGCCGATCTACAAGCTCTTGCTATTAAGTGTTGAAAATGTTCCGCCCCAACTCTGTCAGAGTTCCCCTTAAATTTGTTAACAATACAGGCTCCGCACTCCTGCCAGCGTCACGCTTGCCGGACAGGTCAAAGGAGAGAGGCCAGACTAAGATTGATCCACCCCCCCCCCCCCCCCCCCCCCCCCCTTCCTTGCATTCTGATTTTCATTGCGGGTCTGGCAGAACCAGGTGACCTGGTCTAGTTTTTCTCCTCCTCCCTCTCCACCTCCCTCCCTCCCCCTCTCCACTTGGACAACAAGGATTTATTGTCCCTTTAAAGATGGGGTGCCAAGGGGGCACGGTGGTGCAGTGGTTAGCGCATCGCCTCACAGTCAGAAGTTCCTGGGTTCGATTCCCGCCGGGGGACGCTGTGTTCTCTCCCCCGTGCCATCAGCGCCCATACCCTGGGTGGGTTTGGCAAAGGGGTCTTTCTGTAATCCAGGTCTCTATAATGCCTCCCCCTGGCCAGCCGGGGCGCCTGATGGAGGGGAAAGGAACTGGTTCCTTCCACGCACTACGTCCAAATCGGGGAAATCCCCCCTGTCAGGTGAAAAGAAGCAACTTGGACTACTTGTGCATAGAAGGAAGCATAATATCAGGTGGGTGGCGACCCAGCTGAAGTTAGCCACACCCACAGTGTTGGGTTAGGGTTATATGATTGATGTCATGTCATTAACTCAGTGTTTTTCGATCAGGTCTTTTGACTCAGAGGCTTTAAGCTTTCAGGAAGAAACCAAAAATACACAGGGAAGGCAAATATGCACATTATCCCACCCAGTGGATGCCATAACGTGGTTCCTTCCACGTGCGATGTCAAACCGGGGAAACTCTCCCCTGTCAGGTGAAAAGAAGTGGCTTGGACTCCTCGTGCACAGATGGGAGGAAGCATGAGGTCAGTCCGTTGCCCACGCAGGTTGGCAGAGGGAGTGCAGTGCCCAGGATTACATTAGACAATTGACACCGGGTGAAAAAGATTAGTTGCAAAAATACAAATAAACATTTTAATAAATAAAACATGAGGTTTTTGCTGTAATGCAGGGCACAACAATATATAATGGATGGCAGTGGTGGAAAGTAACGTCAATGTACTTAGGTACTGTCCTCACTGGCCTCCCGGCATGTGCACTTAATCCTCTCCAACTAATCTTCAACCAGCCAAAATTCTCACATGTGTGTCCTCTTCTCTGCTCCCTCCACTGGCCCCCGGTTGCTGCCCGCACTGAATACAAAACACTAAAGCTGGCCTTCAAAAAGCAGCCAAAGGTACCTCCAAAGCCTGATTAACCCCTCCAACCTCACCCGTTCACTCAGATCAGCCAACACAGGGATGCTGACAGGACCCTCGCTAAAAATCCCAGGACAAAAATCCACTCATCCTAGACAATTCGCCCTCCTGGCCCTCAAACTGTGGAATAAACTGTACTAAGTACAATTGTAAGGTGCTTGAGTATACTTGAGTATGTCCAGTTTTTGAGCGGTCCGAGCCGTTCCCACATTTGACCGAGGGTGTATGTCCGTATCAGTACGGACATACATCACCGCTGGGGTAATACACACACACGCACACACACACACACACACACACGCACGCGCACGCACACACACACACACACACACACACACACACACTCTTATGTCTGTATGTTCGTATGAGCAAGGCAACACCAGCTGCAGCCACCCAGCGGCGCTGTTGAGCAGCCTGCACGGCTCACTTCACACGGGTGTGAACTTTTTGACACTTCTCAGAGGCACATATTGTACATCTTACTCCGCTACAATTATGTGACAGCTTTACTAACCATTTAGATTACCAGTAAGGCTCCCTAATCGGGAGATAAGCGACCGTAGGTCACTTATCTCCACAAATAGGGCAAAAATGTGTTTTGCCAAAATCTTCCTGATCCATGTTGATGACATGAGTGTAGACATACTGTGTAGTGATTTTCGTGATTTTAGGGCAAAATCTGTAGGAGCAGTGTCCAAAAATGTGTTTTTAAAAATCGGCCTGGAGGTGGCGCTATATGGGAGAGATTCATGTTGATGGGATGAGTGTAGACATACTGTGTACCGATTTGCGTGATTTTAGGGCAAAAATTGTAGGAGCAGTGTCCAAAAATGTGTTTTGCAAGAATCGGCCTCATGGTGGCGCTAGAAGAGGGCCATGTGAGAAATGAGGGGTGGGGTCTCCGCGCCGGCAAGGCGGACGAATAGGTACCGGCCCCGGCTGTCCCGGTCGCTCCTAGCCGGAGTTACGGCATTTTATGTGAGCTGCAGTGTAGGGGGTCCTCCACTGGGGGCGCCACCACTTTTGCATCCGTTCTGGAGCACCAGGAGTCGGTGGTCCCCGGGAATTCCCCGTGAGCAGCCCCGTTGGGGTGGTCATTTGGTCAGTTTAGCACATTTGGTCATTTTTTACATCTGGGGGTCCCCCAGGGACCTGGAGCTCCGGGGGTCCTTGGAGGTTGTAGTTTGGCAGGTAAGGAGCGTGTGTGCAAAATTTGGCATGGATCGGGGCAACGGTTGCGGAGATATGAGCAGGGCAAGAGTGTGACGTGTGAGGTGTGACAGACAGACTGACGGACTGACGGACTCACTCACAGTTTGTGCAGGTTTTGATAGTAAGTGCGACCTACGGTCGCAATTACTAAACAAACTTTAACCACTTAAAGGGATATTCCACTTTCAAAAAACTTTTGGTCATTGTATGGTCTAATCAGGCTTGTATGAACACCCTGAACAGTTTTTAATTTGCTTCATTCAGTATTTAGATATTTGATGTAAATGTTACCAGCCCCAACACGCCCAGGCCCTCTCCACATACACACCCATTGTAACTTCAAACTCCATTTTAACCATGATAGATTCATTAAAAACACCCATTATTTTTTCTGGTGACTCATAATACCCTCCTAATACGTGAGCAGACCGTGTTTTTTCAATAACTTTTTTCATTTATTTTCAATAAAATATTATTGTATTTAATGTTTTCCATTTTCCCAAAGAATTATTAAAAATAAAAGAAAAAGGTTATTGAAAAAACACGGTCTGCTCACGTATTAGGAGGGTATTGTGAGTCACCAGAAAACATAATGTGTGTTTTTAATGAATCTATCATGGTTAAAATGGAGTTTGAAGTTACAATGGGTGTGTATGTGGAGAGGGCCTGGGCGTGTTGGAGCTGGTAACATTTACATCAAATATCTAAATACTGAATGAAGCAAATGAAAAACTGTTCAGGGTGTTCATACAAGCCTGATTAGAACATACAATGACCAAAAGTTTTTTTGAAAGTGGAATATCCCTTTAAGCCCTATATTTTATACTTTGGCTATTAGAAAATAGCTCATCTTCAAACGGACAGCGTGTCACGTTGCAACGCATTGTGAGATTGCATATCGTCTATACTTCCAGGGTAAAAGAACACATTTCTAAACATTTTAGTAGCTTTACTTTTGGTACTGTATTATGATTATATTGCAGTATTGCTACTTTTACTTAACACTTGCGCTTTATTTTGAAGCTTTTGGAAGTAGATTCCGAGATAAAGCGGTTTCTTTGCAGCAGCAATGAATCGGAGCATATGGAGATTACGCGCTTCCTGATGCTGGCGGCCGAGTTGCATCAGCAAGTTTTTTCGCTCACCAGCAGCGACAGCAGCGCCTGTTTGCCTGGTAACCATGGCAACCAGGTGAGACGCAGAGCATCTTAACTCATTTAGTGCCCCTGAAATTAACGGATTATAAAGTCCACGATGCCACCTTCAGGCTGGCAACACCGCCGTTATCTTATTTTGAAGGCCAGAAGTCCACCACGCAATCACTTCCGGTCTGACGTCATCGGATCGTGCGCCGGAACCGATCGTTCTCCACGTGGAGTTGTGTAATGGCCGACCGGAGCTTTTATCATTGTGTAACATAAGCGAGCATCTGCCTCCATCCTAGCTTCTAAAGTGTAGTTTTGAGATAATGGACATTAAAGATGAGATCCCCTGTCCACCTCAATGTTATGGATGGGACTATTTTGTGCTCGTGGAGCCGTGATGATGCAAAATCAGCTACGGATTTCGTCTCCGGACCTGCGGCCATTCTTCTCGGTAATGTACTCGCCGTTACAGTAATATATTACTTTTCCCGAGTATACTCGGGATTGGCACTGCAGGTACTCGAGTACTTTTCACGAGTATTCTCGGGATTGGCACTAGATGAGTTAATGGGGACTTGGCGCTCCTCAGGGGGTAAACACTAAGACGTTTGGGTACGTTTTAGGCACTCAATCTTTAAGTAAGAAATCTGAGTACTTCTCCCAACGCTGATGGAAACATAGAAGATGCATTGATGGAAGTTGTGGTGGCGAGTCTATCTGTTACGGCTGAGCAGCTTCACAGCACTTGGGAATAAACGAGAACTTTAAAGTGCTAACATTGAGCCTCTGGTTGTCACAATGTAATGTAATGTGATGTAATGTAATGGCCTGAAGGGAGAGACCCTTTGATTGTCCCCCAGTCTATATGTAGGTGTGCTGGTCTCACTCTCTATGTGGTTCTGTGTGTCGTCGATTTCGGGCAGATAAACCTCTTATCTCCGCATTCTCCATAATCATCGTTGTCGGGTCCAAAACCCGCTCGTTTTGTATTTATTAGCCGATCTACAAGCCGATCTACAAGCCGATCTACAAGCACACAGGCGTTGTGTGCTTGTAGATCTGCCATTTTCACTAGTCTTGTGCGACAGCCTTGTGTGATGAAGCAGGGCTTTTCGTTACTTTCCGGAAAAAAAAAACGTACAAATTTGAAACGTGGGAGATCCGAGGTTTCTGCACGACAATGACGATATATATTTGTGAATTGACTCCCTCCTTGATCATACTACAGAGTCACAGACAACACAAGTATCAAAAGTAGCAGATCCACAAGCTCAAAGCAGCCTTGTTGCGAGTGTTTCCACCCCACAAAGACGATATATAAACATCACATCAGTGAAACCTGCCAGCGATCTTTGCTCAGACACTTTCGCAAAGCTGTTGAGGCCATTTTGGAACTCCAGCCAGAAGCAAAGTCACAGCAAAATAAATGTAGGAGTAGTGAAGCACAGAAAACAGAAAAAAAGAAGAAAGAAAAGAAAAGAAAAGAAAAACTTTTTCTCAGTATTTTCTCAGGTCAATATATGTTTTGGTAGCATTTATGGGGGAGAATCATCTCTAACCACTAGATGGTCCCCAACAAAAATGGCAACCATAACTGCCACCTCACAGTGTAATTGTTTGTGTGTGCTCAAAAGGAACCAAATAGACCCCTTTAACTCCATATCCTCTCACAGTTAGGGGTCCTTGAAATAAGAAAAAACGTTTGAGAACCACTGATCTAAATTTTTATCCCTAATAAAATGGAAAAACAAGCAATGTTACAATGACTTTAAAGACTCCACAGGGATGAAGTAAACCTCTTTCAGAACCATGGACAGCTCCCCTAGCCATCATGCCTGAGAACCAAAAGTAATTCAGCACTGCTAATGAGTGGACAGTTCCGTGTGGGGTGTAGGCCTGCTGACACTGACTGCACCCTTGCCATTGCTCGGGCCGGGCTCTCGGCTCAGCCCTGCTATACTAAGAACGGGCCTAACAACGTTTCCAACTTCCAACAGCTCTTGGGAGCCGCCTGCGGGAGCCAAACAAAAGACGTGCCACTGCTGACACAACGCGTGGGTGTGCTTCCCAGTCGCGCTTGGCAAAAACTGCAAACAAACACGGAGAAGAAGAAGCTCCTGCTTTTCGTTCCAAGTGATAGTGCTGGCGTCTCCAAAATGACTAACAACTGTTGATACATATGTGCACAGCGTGCGAACAGCTCAAATAATGTGTCATCATTATTATGAATGACTTAAAAACAAACTGGACTTATTCCGTTCTTACTGTCACTTAGCAATTGTGTATCACCGCCACTAGTTATTTAAAAAATGTCACTTCAGGGAAACTACAATACAGATGACACATCTTCCCGCTGCATGCCAAAAAAGCTGCAAGTTTCAGATTTTTTATTTATTTCTTTTTTGCATCTGGCAATGCTCGGGGTGGTGCGCAACATCGCTCCGGCACAACCTCTAGAGATAAATGGCAAGAAACACTATGTTTGGAGCATGTAAGAGCATGTAACACAGCATGATTGGTCCGGGTTTCCCTCCTAATTAGATGATTACTTGCATCCGCACAGCAGGTTTAAAACTGTCTTTTCTTGCGATAAAGTAGGATCTGTTGTTCACACCCCATTTAACATCAATTATGCATCGATGACTGCACATCACTGAATGATGTATGGACTAAAGTCATCCATTAGATGTAGTAACCTGTTATTGTACAAATAACGGATCATTTCTGAGTAATGTACGCTGACAGATATAAAATCCCAACAAGGAGCAAGTAACGGCAACTGGTTATCATATGCAATTTGATAACACTGCATAGCACAGACACTCTCAATTAATTTTTAAGGGTTGCCATAAATGCTTTAAAAGTCCACTTTTAAAGCAACAAAAAAACTATTGCTAAAAGTATGTTAAAAAATGTCAGTCAGGTGCGTAAAAAGTCAACGAATACATATTGCCAGAGGCCACTTACTGGTGCAGTGGTCTCCAGCGGGTCCAAGGCACATCTCTTCTTTATTCTTCCTCCCCGTCCATAAAAAATGTGCCTTGGAACGTGCCGGAGACCAGCGCACCAGTAAGCCGCCTCCGGCTATATTTCTTTGCTACTAGAAGCACACAGTAAAACTGTCAGCGGTTATTTTATTCACGTGTAACTCTTAGAGTGTACAACTGTAACCAAACGGTTACTTGCGTGTCCGTTCGGTTACAGCTGTACTCTCTCAGGGTTGAAAGAACCACTGAGGAGTTTAGTGTGTATGGCTACTTTGGGTTGCGTGTGTGTGACTGCGTGTGAGTGTGTGTGTGCGCGTGCGTGCACATAGGACATCATAGAGAAAGGTGAGAACCTGACTATGATGGATAGTATAAGCTCACCATCTCCCACCAGCTGCAGTAGGGCCAGGTCTAAAGGACGTTTCCAGCGAGAGTTCTTGTGCAGGGCGATACCGTAGCCTGTGGTGGCAAAAACCTTCCCTGAGCCTATGGTCATCACCTTGGGAGGGAGAGAAGGGGAAGAGAATACACAGGGGGGGCATCCATGTTAAAAGTTTGGTTAAAGTGCTTTTCAAGAACTTTTCTTTTTATTCCCCCTGGCAGCGCCAAAGGGCAAGTCACAATCTCCAGGCATTCCTGTGTTTCCATTCCATGCAATAATAGCCTGTCTACATGACACGTGTTATCACTTTTATCACTCTAAAGTAAGGTGTTTTTATTCAAATGCCAATGAAAAGTTTAACTGCTTATATAGGCCCTATTTCACACTTTCGGAAATTGTCTATTTTTCCAGCATGTAGATCGGCTATTGTCACAATTCATTTCATGTAACAGTTTCGTCCCAAAATAGGTATGCATGGGGAGTGTTATATTATTATTGGGAAATGAGTGTAGTGATAATCTATAGTATATAACATAACCAGTAAGATGCCTAAGGGTGAAACGCGACCTTGTACTAAAGGGTGAGGTTGCGCAGGACGGAATTCACACAGGACGGAATTCATTTGCAAGTGTGTTTCGAGTTGTGGTTGGTTGTTTAAGTTGGACAAAATATTTTCCCAAATATGGATATGACTGATGTCTGACATCATAGATGTGTTATGTTACAGACCACGTGAGACTCACAAAATATGTCCATATATGGGCCTTCCAAGCTATAGCTAGCTACTAGCTTATCTATCTATAAATGCGAGAAGTCTCTGCGTGTCTGTCTGTCTGTCTGTCTGCGTGTATGTAATCCGCGTATCTCGAGAACCGTTCGTCCCACCGGCTTCAGATTCGGCACGCACGTTCTCCGCCGCGGCGCGGAGTGCAGTGCCCGGCCTCGACCCGACCCGACGCGCGTTTTTTCCGAAACGGCGCAAAACGTTCGGAATCTCCTTATGCGGAGCTGATTGTTGACATCAGGCTGTTCCGGAGGAAATCATGTCATTGTGACATCACTTCATAAAAGGCTCTGACATCACGTACACCACATGACCCCACACTCCTATGACAACACGGGCATATTTACATTGTTCCCGAGTTGGCCAGGGCGCCGACTAGACGCTCGGCCGCCCATCTCCATATATGGGCATAAATGGACGTATCGGCGCAAGCGCTGACTCATTGTGACATACAATGGACGCAATCTCCGTATATGGGCATAAAGGGGACACAGATACAGTGATCTCCATATATGGGCATATGGGCATTCTGACATCACTTCTGCTGACTCAAAGACAAACAGGCAAACAGATGGTCAAAACGGGTCCTACAGAGATCTCCATATATGGGCATATTTACATTGTTCCCGAGTTGGCTAGGGCGCCGACTAGACGCTCGGCCGCGCATCTCCAAATCTCTGCGTGTATGTATCTCTGCGTGTATGTAACCCGCGTATCTCGAGAACCGTTCGTCCCACCGGCTTCAGATTCGGCACGCACGTTCTCCGCCGTGGCGCGGAGTGCAGTGCCGGGCCTCAACCCGACCCGACGCACTTTTTTTCCGAAACGGCGCAAAACGTTCGGAATCTCCTTATGCGGAGCTGATTGTTGACATCAGGCTGTTCCGGAGGAAATCATGTCATTGTGACATCACTTCATAAAAGGCTCTGACATCACGTACACCACATGACCCCACACTCCTATGACAACACGGGCATATTTACATTGTTCCCGAGTTGGCCAGGGCGCCGACTAGACGCTCGGCCGCCCATCTCCATATATGGGCATAAATGGACGTATCGGCGCAAGCGCTGACTCATTGTGACATACAATGGACGCAATCACCGTATATGGGCATAAAGGGGACACAGATACAGTGATCTCCATATATGGGCATATGGGCATTCTGACATCACTTCTGCTGACTCAAAGACAAACAGGCAAACAGATGGTCAAAACGGGTCCTACAGAGATCTCCATATATGGGCATATTTACATTGTTCCCGAGTTGGCTAGGGCGCCGACTAGACGCATTGTTCCCGAGTTGGCCAGGGCGCCGACTAGACGCTCGGCCGCCCGAAGGGCGGCCGAGCTTCTAGTAATATTAATGACATCAGGGATTTCCATATATGGGCATACAAGGGACAAGGACGCAATGTGATGTCACAACAATGTGATGTCATAGGTCAGCTATAGACATTGAGGTTGACGTTACTGACGTTACTGACAAGATGTGATGGTTTTCATAGTTAACTGCGACCTATGGTCACAATAAGTAACTTATATTGGCCTAGTTGTTTTTTGCATTACTAATGTGTGATTTTAACAAAATCCCACAGCATAACTGGATTCTCCAGTGTGCCTTGGAACACTAATTGAGAACTACAGTGAGTTGTCATGTCATTATGTTTGAACGGATTATACATGTAAATGTAATTATGAATCCATCATTTCACACAGAGGAAAAGCTTTCACTCTGCATTGCTGCCTTCTCTGGACCCATCCTGTGGGCCCAAGGTGGAGGGGCCTAAATGTTTTTATACTTTAGCTACTGAAAAATAGCAGATATACAAGCTCACAGATTGTAGATCTGCTATTTTTTTAAAGTCGTGAAAATGTGTGCAAATCTTTGAATATATGTATTTTTTTAAACGAACATTTGGAACTAAAATGTAGCATGTAGCAAATGTCCCTGGAACTAGATATTTTGAGATGGGGGTCCGTGGCCAAATACACATCATTTTGGGGGTCCTTCACAGGAAAAGGTTTGAGCACCGCTGACAAGAAACATTTTTTTCAAAACAACTTAGAAGGATTTATGAAATATTCAGAGCACAAGTTTCACTATTTTTCAAAAATAGCAGATCTACAAGCTGAGATTGAGATTGTATATCTGCTATTTTTCAATATAGTTAACCCTGCAAGGCCCAGCGTTGCTTTTTGGCAACGTTTTTTAAATCATTTTAAAAAAAATGTTATAATTAGTTTTCCTGTTCTTTTTTCACATTAACATCACCATTAAATCCTATTGTTTAGTATTACAATGCCATTGGCCACGATATTTGCATATAAATACCCCCCACAGAGACTGACATTCACACTTCCCAGAGAAGTTGAAATTCCAGCGAACAACATCTCACTTTTTAACTGAAGCTATTCCTCACTAAAACACAAGTAAAATACCTGTAATTTTTTTTTTCGTGATCATTAGAATGTCTAGAACACGTGCATATGTTAATATTGTAAAAAATATCCCCAAAATGCAAATTAGAGCATGATCTATGATTTATGGCTATAAAACCTTACAAAAACATTATTAATTTTTTAACATTACATTTTCCTGTGATTAGGACTCCTACAACACCATCTGATTTAAAAAAAAAAAATTTGGCCAGTAGAAATTAATTCGGGCCTTGCAGGGTTAAAGTACCCAGGGCTCAGAATTTGGTGCGACCCCCCTGCGCACACACGCACGCCACACAAAGTGTTGTCCAAAGACTGTGTAGTAGAATAAGACAGGCTGAAACAACGGGTGTAATTACCCTTTAAGGGGAGATGTAACGGCTGATAAGAAGGCCAGTGATGTGCGGTGCCGATTGAGTGACGTTAGAGATTAAAAACAGGAGTGAAAAACAGCTCCCCTCTTCTCCTTTATTAAGAACTAAATGGAGGAAATAAGACAAATAATAAAAAAAGGGAAGACAAAAATAAAGGACACTCGAGCTGGAGTGTGTATTATTGTGTAAGGGCTGTCAGTGCTATGACAGCAGGTTCAGTCGTTGTGGTTGTCGGCTGCCAAAACCTTTCCTTTTTTTTAATTACTATTTTAACAACGTTTTAAACATTGTGACATTAATTAATCAGTCAGGGGTTAAAGGGACACATTGGGTGGGGGCCCGGGATTCAAACGTGCACAGGCTCTCTGCCCATTCGCCTATGGCTGGCCCCAAGAATTTGTGTCGTTGAAATGTTTGGAAAAAACTGAATTCAAGATTTAAAATAAACGATTTACAAGCTCACAACGTTGTCGTATCCACAGTTTGAGAACCACTGACTTAGAACACACTCAAGAAACAACTTGTGCAATTACATCAGATACAGAGTGTAGATTGATGGATGGAAATGAAGATTTCTGACACAGTGTTTGCACAACGCGGATGTGCGGGTGTGTTCAAAAAGTGATGGAGTGACAACTAACATCATTAGGCGTGTGTGTGCGCGCGGTGTGCGTGCGCGCGCGTGTGTGCGTGCGTGCGTGTGTGTGTGTTTGTGCGTGCGTGCGCGTGCTCACCTTACAACCCTCGTCCTTCCTGGCCATGTAGTTCAACACTGCGGCGTCATAAATAAAGGCATCCAGCTTCCTGTAACGAGAGCGAGACACAATCCATTCATCATTTAATGGTAGAGGAGAGAGGGAGAGGGAGGGGGGGGGGGGGGGGGGGGGGGGCGAGAGAGAGGGAGAAAGAGAGAGAGAGACTGACAGATGCAAATGAGCTGGAAATGAGGGGACGCACAGAGAGACAGACGGCGGGGAGGTAAATGGTTATGTTCTAAAGGTGAGTCTCATGTACCTGCTGATTGATGTGGAGTGACAGAGAGAGAGAGAGAGAGAGAGAGAGAGAGAGAGAGAGAGGAGAGAGAGAGAGAGAGAGAGAGAGAGAGAGAGAGAGAGAGCAACAGCAGGGAAGTAGGTATAGGGCAGTATATCGATTATTACATAATCGTCTAATCACAATTATTTGACCTAATCGCCATTATTTTGTCGTAATCGTCAGTCGTTTCCATGTTGAAAAATCTTACATTTTCAAAGATTTTCTAAATGAGTGGAAATAGCAGATCTACAAGCTCACAACGCGTCGCGATGCCACGCGTTGTAGATCGAGTGTCACACATCAATAATGCAACAAAAACCTAAATATATTATTGAACTCAAGTCTCCATGGCATGATGAGTAATCAATAGAAAAACAGTCATTTGGGGGGTGAACTACTCCTTTAACCCATTTAGGCCTAGAATTATTGACTGCTTTAACTATTGAAAAATAGCAGATATACAAGCTCACACTCGGTGCTGCGCTGCGTGCTTGTAGATCTGCTATTTTTGAAAAAGTTGTGAAAATTTGTGCAAATCTTTGAATATATGTATTTTCAAAGCGAACGTTTGTAACTCAAATTTTGCTTCTGGGGGGTCCCTGGAACTAAATATTTTGAGATGCGGGTCCGTGGCCAAATCATATATCAGTTTGGGGGTCCTTCACATGAAAAGGTTTGAGCACCACTGACATAGTAGTCTCTCAAGAATCGACTAACTGAGCTCCATTTAAGTGAAAAGGACCTTTTCTTTGACGATGGCTATAGCCACATTGCTGACATAGAAACATAGGTCTTTCAAAAAACCTTAGAAGGATTCAAAAGACACTTATAAAATCGGGTCAAAATTCTAATTTCCACGATTTTTCAAAAATAGCAGATCTACAAGCTTGCAGCGCGGCACTCGGTGCCGCGCTGTGAGCTTGTATATCCGCTATTTTTCAATAGTTAAAGCATACAATAATGATACACAATAATGTGTACCCGTTCTGTTAATGGGTTCAAGAATAGGCCTGCTGCTGCATGCGGTTCAAGCGGTTTTGACAGCAAGCAAGGAGGTTGTGCAGTGGTGGATGGAAGGAGGGGTTTGGTCCTCCGCCAGGAGGATATAAAAACACTGATCATATGTGTGAGCAAGAGAGAGAGAGAGAGAGAGAGAGAGAGAGAGAGAGAGAGAGAGAGAGAGAGAGAGAGAGAGAGAGAGAGAGAGATTTACACACTCTGGTGTGAGAAAGACACACAGAGAATGGAGACAGAGAGGGAGAGTGATGGGGATTATAAAGTTTAAATACAGACGTGCTCAGAACACACAACGGCTTGTGTGTGTGTGTGTGTGTGTGTGTGTGTGTGTGGGGTGGGGGGGGGTGCGAGGGCAGCAAGGGAGAGAGACACAGAGGGGAGGGAGAGAGAGAGAGAGAGAGAGAGAGAGAGAGAGAGAGAGAGAGAAAGAGAGAGAGAGGGGAGGGAGAGAGAGAGAGAGAGAGAGAGAGAGAGAGAGAGAGAGAGAGAGAGAGAAAGAGAGAGAGAAGCAGGGAGGTTTCTCATTTGCCAGCTCTTGCAAACTGTGCCTCTAAACAGGGGTGAGTGATGACTGAAGCTTATGACACAGTAAAGTGGGATTATCCAAGTCGCACGCACGCACACACACACACACACACACACACACACACACACACACACACACACACACACACACACACACACACACACACACACACACACACACACACACACACACACACACACACACACACACACACACACACACACACACACACACACACACACACACACACACACACACACACACACACACACACACACAGAGAGAGAGAGATTCTACATCTAGGAAAGACAGAAATGCTGCTGCCGCTCTCTCTCTGTGTGTGTGTGTGTGTGTGTGTGTGTGTGTGTGTGTGTGTGTGTGTGTGTGTGTGTGTGTGTGTGTGTGTGTGTGTGTGTGTGTGTGTGTGTGTGTGTGTGTGTGTGTGTGAGAGAGAGAGAGAAAAGTGAGGGAGTTGCAGGAGTGATGGTGCAGAAAGAGAGAGAGCGAGAGCAATGGGTGAGAATGTGTTTGTGAGATGGAGCATATCGACAGCTAGACATGAAATGTTAGCTTCATCTAATGAGAAATACACCACCTCACTGACACCAGCACGCAGCTGACAGACACACAGACTGACTGACAGACAGACAGACAGACAGACAGACAGACAGACAGACAGACAGACAGCGCTAAGACAGAGAGTAGGGCTGCAACTATTGATTATCATTGCTGTCGGCCAGAAACATATCGTCGTTGTCGGGTGGAAACCTCGTATCTTCACGTTTCAAATGTGTACGTTCTTTCGCAAAGCAAGGCCCTGCTTCATCGTACAAGGCCGCCGCACAACATTAGTGAAAACAGCAGATCTACAAGCACACAACGCCTCGCGGTGCGAGGCGTTGTGTGCTTGTAGATCGGCTGTTTTCACTAGTTTAAATCGTTTTTGAAATGATAAATGCAAAACAAACGGTTTTGGACATGCAAGGTTTTCACCCGACAACGACGATATTTTTCATAAATGTTGTACTTGATCATCAAACCACAGCATCACACAAAAGCATCAAAGGTAGTTACTTTGACCTGCCGAGAATGTTAGAGAGGCAGGGGCTGAAATCTATAAAAGGGCCTTTTGGTGAGAATATTGAAAATAGAAGACCTCCAACGCTCACGTGTCGTGCTGCAACGTATTGTGAGCTTGGTGCTTTCGTTGCTTGATGCCACACTGAACTAGGCATAATCAAGTTAACACTGGAGGTGTGGCGTAACGGCATGTATTTCTACACAGAGAGGGCAATTCTTTCAACATAAGATGCTGCATTCATGTTCAGTAGAGTTTGCACAAGGAAATTCTCGCGAATGCCACCTTCAAGTATGGCATGGAAAGAGGGGCATTTGCATTTCTTTCACCATTGTAAAAACTGCATTCACGGTCTGGAGAGGGCACTTTCTTTTACAGACGGATAAAAGGACAGCTAGGGGCTCAAGCCCCCTTTGATGTCTATGTGTGCACGTGCCTGCTTCATTTGAACCCTGAAAGGGACCAGTTTTGGACATATAGTACACGTATGAGGACTACGTCCGACAGAGATGATATCTTCTAGGTAATTATTCTACCCATTACTTTCCCGACTAATCGAACAATCAAGTTTTTTTTAAGACAGACACTATTGGCCTGATTGGCCATGTAATTGTAAGCCTTACTTTATACCTCTCTGTATTAACCAGGGTTCCCCAATTAGTTTTCCCCCAGGGGCCAAATTATGTCCAGTGTACCAAGCCGAGGGCCACAACATTGCAGGGGGCGACGGTGGCGTTCCCGCTACTCCAGCGACAGTTCAGATATCGTCGTTGTCGGGTGAAAATATTGTATGTCCAAAACCGTTTGTTTTGTATTTATCATTTTAAAAATGATTTAAACTGGTGAAAACAGCCGATCTACAAGCACACAACGCCTCGCGATTATGCGAGGCGTTGTGTGCTTGTAGATCGGCTGTTTTCACTACTTTTGTGCGACGACCTTAATTGTATGATTTGCAAAATAACGTAAAAATTTGGAGATACGAGATTTCCACCCGACAACGACGATATACTAGTGTTGTTGCTGCTCTTATACCACCATTATTACTGGGGTTGGTGTGGACCAGACAGTAGCCCCCCGTGGGCCGCCTATTGGGGAACCCTGGTATAAACAGTGTCTCACAATTACTTTTTCTCATTGATTAAATTGATTGACTGCTGTGCCCCTAAAAGAGGCGGTCAGAGAGTTCAAGGCTTGTAGAAGAATGAACATTGGATTCACACATTGTGCAGTTAATCCTTGTACTGTAGCACACTGGTTCTCAACCTGTGGGTCAGGACCCCAGGGGGGTGTCCCCAAATAATTTAGGGGGGTCCCCAGATGACCAGCTTAATGTGAAACATTGTTTTCTCACTCAACAGTAAACAAAAAACATAACGTTTAAGTGTATAGAGGGTATCTACACATTTCTAAAGTGACAATTTAAGGACTTTTTAATACCTCTAAATTGTCAAATTAAACATTGACCAAATTGTCGAATATTAGAGGCAGAAATGGTGAAAATAGCAGACCTACATGCTCACAACGCCTCGCAAATTGTGAGCATGTAGATCTGCTATATTCACAATTGAACCGTGCTATACAAAATCGTATTGCTCCTAGGGTACGCAGTTAAAATATGGTTATTTTGGGGGTCGCGGCCTGAAAAGGTTGAGAACCACTGCAGTAGCAAACATGATGTTTGCTACTGTACAAGCAAGCACTATGTGCGTGAAGTGCTACATCACCATCACCCATCTCACACACTGAACCTTGTGCATTGCAGCTGCACCAGCTCGTGCTCGGCTTTACAAGCATTACAAAACGGCCCTAATGTGTTTATAATGTGCCTGTAGCAATGCCTCACGGGTGGTCATGTCAAGCAAAGGCCTGCGTGATTCAGCAGCTACTTTTTGTCAATTTTTCTTTGCTCTTTTACTCCAAAAAGGTCTCCTCACCACGCACGCACACACACACACACACACACACACACACACAAACACACGTGCACGCAGACACACTCTCCAACCTTGCATTTGATCATCATACTAATGTATTTGGTCAACTGTTTTATAATCATTCACATTGTAAATAATATGTCTACTCTTAAAGAACGTTGAGCTAAAGGTGCTAAATGAAATGGTGCTAAATACAGTTTGACCATAAAAAAAGTCTCTACGCCCACACATGCACACATACAGCGCATGCACACACGCGAGCACGCACACACACATTCTCTCTGTCTCTCTGTCTCTGTCTCTCTCTCTCTCTCTCTCTCTCTCTCTCCAACCGTGCTGAGCATGTAAACTGCCACTGGAAGCGTTTGATCCTACTAATGCATTTGGTTAAATTGGTTTTATTATGCCTCACATTGTAAATAATGTCTATACTCTAAAAGCCCCTTGAGCTAAAGGTGCTAAATAAAGTTTGATCTTGATAGCTTGATAGCTGGCCTATTTTTGCAGCCGCACTCTAAACAGCAGAGACAGCCAGCCAGCCAGCCAGCCAGACAGACAGACAGACAGACATGGTTTTCTCAAAACATAAGCATCCGGTGCATGACTAAGAAAGGGGAGGAGCCAAACAATGAGTTCCTGTTTCTACACAAAATCTGGACCCAGAAGCAAAAACGGAATGGCTTCCCAGACAGACAGACAGACAGACAGACAGACAGACAGACAGACGGACGGACAGACACACAGACAGACCCGGTCTTCAGGTTAACAATGGCGTCCTCCACTCCTCTCTGGTTGTACTTGACCATGTACTGGTGCATGCCAGGGTAGTTGGAGCGGATGTTCTTCTCCGTGCTGCCGTTGGGCACGGTGCCAAACTTCAGCGATGGGTACTGTTCCTCTGGGTGTTGGAACTGCAGGGAGGGAGGGAGATAGATAGATACCTTAGAGGTCAGAGTCGGTACTGCAGGGAGGGAGGGAGATAGATAGATACCTTAGGCCGGCTACAGACCTGCAAGCACAGACAAGCACAAAGTGCTAGTGAGAGTTGTGTGGGGGGAGGGGGGGGCAGAGACAGCACAATGCATTCCGGATGGAAGTCACATGGTTTGAGTGCTTGTGAGAGTCCTGTGGTGTTGCTTAAGCACAAGCACACAAGCACACAAGCACAGCACAGGGACTGTTGTAGGCAAGCATTATAGGGCAGACCAGCTGCACTTGATGAGACAGAAGGGCAGGGTTGAACTGCCAACCAATAGGACAGAGAGGCCATGATGCAATCCCACACAGGTGTGTTCACTTGTAGTTTAGTACTCCACTGTCTGCACTGCAGTGACATGAAACCTCCATTTCAGAACGAAATATTATAAATAAATTAAAGTTAAGTGTGTGTAACAGTAAACATTCGACAATAACAATGAATATTACAAATATTTCTTTACATGTCATACATGGTGACAGTGATGCCTACACAGATGCAATTGATTGAATGTGCTATTCATAATAAAATGAAAGCTTTATACAGTGGTGAAAAAAATACTCAAAATTATTGCTTAAATAAAAGTATCAATACTGAAACATACAAATATACAGTGGTGAAAAAAATACTCAAATTCATTGCTTAAATAAAAGTATCAATACTGAAACATTTGTTAAAAGTAACTTTTTTAAATAGCAGATCTACAAGCTCACAACGTGTCGCATGGTGGCACGCTGTGAGCTTGTAAATCCATTTTACCTGTCACCAAAAAGCACCCAATGACACCTCCAAAAGAACTACATGGCCAAATACCATATCTGCTTCCTCCTCAAGCAGAACCGCCCACTTCCGCAAAGCATTGTGGGAAATGTATTCTTTTTTGGAACAGACTTTGACTGAACACACAACTTTGACTGAACTTTAAAAAAAAAAGTGCGTCTCAGTGTGAGTGCAGCCTTAGAGGTCAGAGTCGCTACTGCAGGGAGGGAGGGAGATAGATAGATACCTTAGAGGTCAGAGTCGGTACTGCAGGGAGGGAGGGAGATAGATAGATACCTTAGAGGTCAGAGTCGGTACTGCAGGGAGGGAGGGAGATAGATAGATACCTTAGAGGTCAGAGTCGGTACTGCAGGGAGGGAGGGAGATAGATAGATACCTTAGAGGTCAGAGTCGGTACTGCAGGGAGGGAGGGAGATAGATAGATACCTTAGAGGTCAGAGTCGGTACTGCAGGGAGGGAGGGAGATAGATAGATACCTTAGAGGTCAGAGTCGGTACTGCAGGGAGGGAGGGAGATAGATAGATACCTTAGAGGTCAGAGTCGGTACTGCAGGGAGGGAGGGAGATAGATAGATACCTTAGGCTTAGAGGTCAGAGTCGGTACAGGGCAGTAACTAAACTAGTTACTAGTAAAAGATTTAGTGATATTATATTATTATTATGTCATTCTGCCTGAGCCTGTTCCATTTATGGGCTAAACTGAGCCTGGTTAAAACCTAACGTTTTCAGTGAATAAATTCTGATTGTGTTGTAATTTACGTTTATTGTTTTAATTCCATCTTTCCCGATGAAATGGGGCTTAACGGCCGCTATCAGCTGTATAACACCCCGCTGAAGCTTTATGTATGGCCTATCAATCTCACTGTATTTGACACAAGGCGACAAGGTTAATGCACGCACTATATCACTATGACACTCAATTATGACATTGCATCTGACGACCAGACTGGGGACATGTGGGGGCATCGGCGATTTGACACAGTTAACCTTTTTTTTGTGATTTCTTTTTTTCTCTCTCACCTCTGAAATTCTCTTGGAAAAATGTTTTGAATTGTTTTTGAAATGTATAATGTAATGTATAATAATGTATAATGTTGTAATGTCAGGTTTAAATCAGGGGTCTTCAACGTTTTCAGGCCAAGGACCCCTTAGCTGAGAGCGAGAGATGAAGCAGGGACCCCCCCCACTACATATTGTGTGATGCAGATTTTCATTGACAGAGATGTATTCAGAGACTTATTTGACAGCACTGTCAATGTTATGTCTATGTTGGATTCGTGTCTATGTTGGATTCGTGTTTTTTGTTAAATTGACATTTCACTCTGTACTTGGTCTGCTCTTTTTTCACCTCTACAACAAACCTATTTGCCGAAAATAGCCGATCTACAAGCTCTCAAGATCTGTTATTTTTGGCTAAAGTTCTCCTCAGAATAGGGATGCAAGGATTCAAGTTGTTAATTTAAAATAATTATCCTATCACAAAGATTTGGCAGCCCCCCTGTAGTAACACTGAGGACCTCCTAAGGGGTCCCGAACCCCCTCTTGAAGACCCCTGGTTTAAATGGTTAAATCAATGCAAATTGCACAATATAAAAGTGCCTGCCTGCAGGTCTGTACGGACCATAACTTCCCCAAAATATATTTCAACCATAAAACAACCTATTTTTCTTGTGGAACATGGTCCACACAATGTCTATTTATCACATTCTACTGTACAGGTGGGGACATTTGGCCCTCAAGTATAGAAATACACACACACACACACACACACACACACACACACACACACACACACACACACACACACACACACACACACACACACACACACACACACACACACACACACACGCGCGCGCGCACACCAGACTGCGCACCAATCTGTCTGCTGACCTATTTCTGTCCTGCGCCTTCCTGCTCAGGCTGAACTTAGCAGAGAGACAGAGAGAGAGAGAGAGAAAGAGAGTGAGAGAGAGAGAGAGAGAGAGAGAGACGGGGCGCGTTGGTCTTATGCCAAATGAGATGTTTGGAGTGCGAGGAAGGGATAGAGTGAGTTTTGTGGACTTTATACATCGCACTGTAGTCTTTGGGAAAAGCTGCCTCTCCCCTCTTTAAGTAATGCAAAAACTATGGAAATGCAAAGAGTTATATTGAGGTTAGGGAATATTTTATTCATTTATAAATCTTCTGCCCGCTGTATTCAAATCAAACTGTGTGGCCTGATTATGCATACAGTACAACAGCCGCCTCCACCGCTGGGCTCATCAGTATTCAAGTGGCACCGGAAGCCGGGAAGGGAGGCTGTGTACAGTGACAGTGCTGCCAGGGCCGTCTCCTGCACCAGATGTTTAGCGTGTCAACACTAACCTACATGTTTACCAAGTTGAGATCCCCGCGCGTACCGTGAATTTATAATGTTCCAAAGCGAAGCAAAGTAGTTCTTATACGCAGCGCTTATAGCCGCTTAAAGGACAACTTTGTTTTTTTACAACAAGGGTTCATATCGTCGGGCAGAAATCTTGTATCTCCAAGTTTCAAATTTGTATGTTTTTTTTTCGCAAAGCAAAGCCCCGCTTCATCATACAAGCCGTCGCACAAAAGTAGTGAAAACAGCAGATCTACAAGCACAATGCTTGTAGATCGGCTGTTTTCACTAGTTTAACTCATTTTTAAAATGATAAATACAAAACAAACAGTTTTGGACAAGGTTTCCACCCGACAACGACAATATTCTAGATTGTAATTAGAGAAAAGAAAAAGTGGGTGTTTGTTTTCAATTGCTTCGTTCTATTTTTTTTATCGTGCTTACCGTGCTAAAATGTGGGGCATGCGTACGCATGGGGGCATGTGTACAAGTGGCTAAATATGTCTTTTTAGACACAATAAGCCAGCAGTTTCTTTACTGCGATTTACAGTAACACTTCTAGCCCCCATAAGTCACATCCAACCATGAAAGTTGCGTTGTATCTTGGGAATGGGCTTATTCTGTGTAAAATGACATATTTAGCCACTTGTACGCATGCCCGCAACCACTGAAATAAGAATCTCTAAAACAATAGAAAGAAGTAAATGAAATAATTTTAACATTCATTGCCTTGTTAGGAGAACCACACTATGATCTCCATATATGGGCATAAAAGGGATTGTATCCCAGATGACGCCCTGTTAGAGAGATCCCTGTGATGCCAGGAGAAAAAATTCCCTTTTATGCCCATATATGGAGATCCCTAATGTCCACACATCACTGATCTCCATAAATGCACTGGTGTGCCATGTTGTCGTTCGTTTATTCAGTGCACTCAGTGTGTTGTCGTTCGGAAATCCAGTGCGCGGCGCACCGGGTGTGCTGAGTGCATGCACTGAGCGACTCTACTCAGAGGATGGGGTTTGGCGGTGTGGTGCGTCATGATTGGTTGGTTTTCATGGCCGTGTCTCAAACACTTCTCAGCTGTGAACAATGGAGGAAATGATCACAAAATGCGAGGCTTGATAAGTCCTTTTGGGGGTTATAGTTACACACGCATCAATGTGTAAACTAACAGCAGGTAGGCCAATGTTATGAATTAAATTACCTTTCAATAGCAACGTTACGATAGCAACAGCTGCTTTTCAGGAAGTTTTCCTTCAGAGTTCAGACTGAAAAAGCGCACCGCTGCCTCTTAACTGGTCGTTCGTAAATAAGCCACACTGAGTGCATTCTACAACGTCACCGCCCACTGCACTCACTAAACTGAGCACACAGCCGGTGTGCATTTCCGAGGGGAAATCTCGCTCTTTCGAACGAACGTCATTTCGACAAAGGAGCGTCGGTAGGGTTAGCGTCTCACCCCTACGGAGGACACGTATAGTAACAGCGAAGCGCTCCGCTCCCCATTTCCGAACGCACCCTTCGAATAATGACAGTTACTGATAGATATGATTTAAGCATGATTGTATTTTTAATATTAATACACTCTTCTCTGTGTATAAGTTGGCTGCTGCTAATACACTAGACCAGCTGTGACTATAGGTGTCAAATCCTATGTCTGAGTGATGTGGATTGTAGACTGTCAGATGAATGATGAACAATCACCTATGTTCCTTGATCATGGGGTGTCATTTATTTCACTTTGTCTTCCTGTTTGAACCAGCTGTCTGTCTGCAGCCCCTGAAATGTGTATTGGAGATTGTATTTACACTGACTTTATTCTTGATGTTGGGATTCAGTATTGGCCTGACACTGCCGTGAGGTGGTTCAGTGCTGGAGACACTCTCTCCTATCCTGACTCTATACTTGATTTTATGCTGTCCTGGACTATGCTGTTATGCCTGCCTGAATAAACGCTGGAAACTTCTACCTTCATCATCTCTCGGATTCCATAGTCTTTTATATTTTAGTAAAGGTTCTCTATTTCTTTTATTTGTATTTAGTCTGAATTTCTTATTTATCAGTTACCTTCTTGTCGGAGAGGCCCGACACGGTGTCGATGTACTCCTCCTGGATCATGAAGGCGGCCAGGTTGGCTGTGTACGAGGCCAGGAAGATGACAGCGAAGAAGGCCCAGATCAGCACCATGATCTTGCTGGTGGTCCCCCGGGGGTTCTCCACGGGCACCGAGTTGTTGAACACGATGGCCCACAGCAGCCACACCGACTTCCCGATGGTGAAGGTTGAGCCGCCCGCCTCTGGAGGGAAGACAAACACACACACACACACACACACGGACAATCAGGGACGTGCAGAGAATAGCGACTTTAACCCATTTAGGCCTGGGATTATTGAATGCTTTAACTATTGAAAAATAGCAGATATACAAGCTCGCAGCGCGGCACCGAGTGCCGCGCTGCGAGCTTGTAGATCTGCTATTTTTGAAAAAAGTCGTGAAAATGTGTGCAAATCTTTGAATACGTGTATTTTCAAAGCGAACGTTTGTAACTCAAATTTTGCTTCTGGGGGGTCCCTGGAACGAAATATTTTGAGATGCGGGTCCGTGGCCAAACGAATATCAGTTTGGGGGTCCTTCACATGAAAAGGTTTGAGAACCACTGACATAGTAGTCTCTCAAGAACAGACTAACTGAGCTCCAGTTAAGTGAAAAGGAGCTTTTCTTTGACGATGGCGAGCCAGATTGCTGACATAGAAACATGCGTTTTTCAAAAATTCTTTGAAGGATTCAAAAGACACTTCTAATCTAATCACTTCTAAACGGGCCAATTCTAATTTTCACAATTTTTCAAAAATAGCAGATCTACAAGCTCGCAGTGCGGCACTCGGTGCCGCTCTGTGAGCTTATATATCTGCTATTTTTCAATAGTTAAAGCATAAAATAATGATACACAATAATGTGTACCCGTTCTCAATGGCAATGACCGGCTACGGCAGACGGCGACCGGACATGATCGGTGCTTGATGTATAAACCTGCCGCTGTCGCAGCCGTCCCTACAACGCCAGAAGCTCCCTTTCCACGTAGCGGCTACAACGTCTGCTGCGTAGACGCGTCGCCATGGGAACCAAAGAGTTCAGTAAAAGGGGTGGGACCCCGTCGCCGACAGCTGTTTGTTAACGATTTTGACCGCTAAGATAGATAGATCCCCCTTGGGATTATTATCCCAAGGGGGAAATTCAGTTGTCCAGAAGTAGCACAGCAGTATACAGTTATTTACAAAGTTACAGAGACGTAAGAAAAGATAGATAAGAGGGAAAAAACAAAAACAAAAACAAAGACAAGAGCAGTACAGTACCAATAAAGAGAAGGTGCATCAATAGAGGGGGCGAATAATATATAAGTATATATACATAAAGTGTCTTGCAAAAGAGACCATAGCAGTCAATGCTAGTTAGTGCAAACAAGTATCTCACTGTCATTGTTAAACAAAGCAAAAATACTCAGAAACTACCAACACTAACAACCTAATAGTGCAGTGTCAAAAATCAGTGCGAAAAAAGAAGAAACTAGGAAGCGTGTCACCGCAAGGCGCACATGAGCACTCTTCCTGGAAGGTCCTTAGAGGTCAACGTCAATACAGCAATAGTTCCTTAGAGGTCAAAGTCAATACAGCAATGGTTCCGTAAGTCTAAGTTAGGAAGGGAGACCTTTTCAAGCGTCCGTTATGTGTCTCGTTGTACAGCTTAAGGGCAGCCGGTACAAAAGATTTTCCTAATCTCTCACATCTCCGTACTGGGTAGGTAAAGCGGTCGTTTCCTCTCTTACTCCAGTAACTGGTGATCTCTAGATGGAGGGGGTGGGAGGAGTTCTCCAAGATGGAATCTAGCTTCTTCGCAGTGCGCACCCTGGTTACTTCCTCCACCCCCTGCAGAGAGGACCCAACGACAGAGCCTGCTTTCTTCACCAGTCTGTTTAGGTTAAACGTGTCACCTGCTCTGTTGTTGCCACCCCAGCATGTTATACCAAAAAAGAGGACACTTGCCATGACAGACTGATAGAACATCTGTAGCATCCTATTGCACACCCCAAACGATCTCAGTCTTCTCAGGAGGAACAGCCTGCTTTTCCCCTAAGGCAAAGGCGATTGCGTCATAGCAGCAGTACTCCGCCTGGCGTTGCCGTCCTGAAAATCGTCAAGCTTAAACTGCCTGATGTTAGAGAGGCAGGGGATGACATTTTGAAATGGGCCTTTTGGTGGAAATGTCGTAAATAGCAGACCTCGAGGCTCACAACGCGATGTGAGCTTGGAGGCCGGCTATTTCTGGTGCTTGAAACCACACTGAACTAAGCATAGTAATCGATTTCTTTTACCATAGTAAAAAACTGCGTTCATAGTCTGGGCATAAAAGGGCAGGGGCTCAAAAGGCCCCCTTTGATGTCTATGAGTGCACGTGCCTTCAGATAATGGTGAAAGAAGTACTCCAATTATTTAACTTAAGTGAACTGCTGTGTTCACACTAGATACAAACGATACTAAGATACAAAGCAGGGCAGCATAATATCTGTCGCAGAGTTGCTGTTTAACTGTTGCACAGCGAGTATTGTTGACGTCATCAAGTGTGCGTCAGCGAGCAAAAGAAAAATGTGAAGGAAAATAAAGCCAGGGGTTAAGAAGAACATGGAACTGCAGACTAAACGGTGGGTGGAGAGCAAAGGTGAGTGGTGGAAATGGCTAAACAACACTGTCATTCCACTCTACTGTTTTGTAGCATGAAGTTGAAGCCAAATTAGATTATAGCTTTGTCGATCGTGTAGCTGCTACAAACTTTGGGTGTCGCTTTGTATCTTCACGTTGCTGGCTTATGTTGACAATAAAAAGCTTTGCATCTGCCGGCGTGAACACAGCATAAAGTATAGCAGCACCACAAAAATCGAAAAATCAAAAGCAGAGGCAAGGATTTCCCCTTAAGCCTCAACCCCGCACCACCACCACCCACACACCAGCAAATCTAAACCTGGGTAAACATAACACTGAGTGCTCTGCGTCTTCGACTTTTACTCCTAGAAAAGTTAGTTTCACTGCTACCAATCATTACACTCCCAACGTTGCAGTATATCGTCGTTGTTGGGTGAAAACCTTGTATGTCCAAAACCGTTCGTTTTGTATTTATCATATAAAAAATATACTAAACTAGTGAAAACAGCTGATCTACAAGCACACAACGCCTCGCACTCACTTTTGTGAGACCGCCTTGTATGATGAAGCAGGGGTGTACTTAAAGAAAGAACGTACAAATTTGAAACTTGGAGATACGAGGTTTCCACTCGACAACGACGATATATATTATTCTCTCTCTCTCTTTCTTCCTCTTCTCCTGCTCTCCCAAACGTAAAAACATAAATAAAAAAAATCTTTACAACATAACGGACGGATAAGATTCCCCAGTCTCCTGCTCTTTCACCTCCTTGAACATTTTACAGCTCTTGGCATCGCATATTCGATGCATAGTTGCCAATATTATGTTTTCTGTTGTGAGAGGGTGCATGTACACTACTTTCTTTAGGGGGGCAGGGGGTGTTGCCCCGTTCCAAATCAAATTTGCCTATAATAATAATAATTAAGCCTCAGACCTTGAACCGTCTCCGCTGTATGAGTTATTCTGCTTGCAAAAGGCTAGCGCCACTAAATATTAATGTGTGCACGAGAGCTGGCCCGAGGTTGAGCTATCATATTTTCATTGGCCTTCGTAGGGCGGTTTAACCGACGACCTCCTCCGTCTTAACCCGTTTAGGCCTAGAATTATTGAATGCTTTAACCAGTGGAAAAATAGCAGATATACAAGCTCACAGCATGGCACCGAGTGCCGCGCTGCAAGCTTGTAGATCTGCTATTTTTGAAAAAGTCGTGAAAATGTGTGCACATCTTTGAATATAATGTATTTTCAAAGCAAATGTTTGTAACTCAAATTTTGCTTCTGGGTGGTCCCTGGAACTAAATATGTTGAGATGGGGGTCCGTGGCCAAATAAATATAATTTTGGGGGTCCTTCACATGAAAAGATTTGAGAACCACTGACATAGTAGTCTCTCAAGAACAGACTAACTGAGCTCCAGTTGAAGTGAAAAGGACCTTTTCTTTGACGATGGCTGGCCAGATTGCTGACATAGAAACACAGTTTAAAAAAAAAAAAACCTTAGAAGGATTCAAAAGACACTTATAATCGGGTCAAAATTCAAATTTTCACGATAAAAAAAAAATAGCAGATCTACAAGCTCGCAGCGCGGCACCGAGTGCCGCGCTGTGAGCTTGTATATCTGCTGTTTTTCAATAGTTAAAGCATAAAATAATGATACACAATATAGTGTACCCCGTTCTGAATGGCTTAATCCTAATTTATGCTTCAGCGATAGAGTATGATATGCGACTAAAAAAAACGATGCACTGCTGCAACTCTGGAGCACTCATGATCTCACCATAAAACTCTCCTCTTCCTCATCTTCGATTGGTTGAGAACGCTGCAGCTCGGCTTTTTACTGGCTCACGCCATTTATCTTAGCATCCAGGGGCGTGCAGAGAATGTTAGTGAGGCAAGGGCTGAAATCTCTAAAAGGGTCCTTTTGGTGCATAATATCCAAAATAGCTGACCTCCAAGCTCACAATGCATCGCACTGTGACGCGTTGTGAGCTTGGAGGTCGGCCATTTTCGGTGTGCGATACCACACTAAACTAAGCATAATCAAGTCAATACTGGAGGAGATGTGGCGTATCGGCATGAATTTCTACACAGAGAGGGCAATTATTTCAACACAAGATGCTGCATTCAAGTTCAGGAGAGTTTGGACAAGTCAATTCTCTTGAATGCTGCCTTCAGGTATGGCATGGAGAGAGGGCATTTGCATTTCTTTCACCATAGTGAAAACTGCATCCATCGTCTGGAGAGGGCAGACTGATGTCTATGTGTGCACATGCCTATTAGTATCCCTACACTGGCTGCCAATCTCTTTTAGAACAGTCTAAATGTTTTACTCAAGGCCAGGCCAGCCAGGTCTGGTCTTGCTGCTCAAACCTACATTTGTGAACTACTCTCTCCCTTAGAGCAAACACGTAGCACTGAGATCCTCAGGCAAAAAACATTGCCAAGGTCCTGGTAAAATAATTCAAATAAACAAAAAAAAGGAGCCAGGGTTTTTGTAGTTAGAGCTCCTACACTTCTAAATGCGCTGCCCGAGGAAGTCAGGCTCGCTGAATGGCTGCCTTGTTTTAAATCCCTTCTTAACTATTTAAACCAGAGCATGTGAGCGGAGTTGAGCGGGCAGGCAGAGATCCACATACCCTGCTATGCTCCCCCCAAAACAGCCTTCCTTACACGTTGTGTAACCCTCTGATCAGTTCAGACTAGGGCATTAACCAAAAAGTCGACAAATCAATTAAATCGACTTGATTACATAAGTATAAACCCAAGTCGAAAGTTGAAAAAATAGAAGAAAAAGAAAAAGAAAGAATATACACTATGTGTGCAGCATTATATAGATAGATTTCTAGTTTAGCCTACCAATTTTGAGACTGCATGCCTAGGTGCCAGTTTCATGTAATCAATTCCCCTAATGTGTTATTTTGGGGACCACTCAGCCTCAGCGCATGTTTCAGTTCATTCGTACCTCTTCTTTGTTGGCTTGTAAGATGTGTGGTACGCTCCTAGCGAGACATCTATCTTCACCCGGCCGCAACGGCATTGCACGCTGAGAACAGCTGACTGTACTGTAGGCTATAAGCTTCATTGCTTCACTCATGCAGTACACGCTCACTCACATTTCATCGCGGATGTACCCGTTATGAGCTTGGAGGTCTGATGTACCCGTTATGAGCTTGGAGGTCTGCTATTCCCTGGCATTCTCTGCACGCAACACCGTCGTGGGACGGAGAATAAATTAATTAGGCTTGATCATGGACTGCAACTGTGATCATAGATGCGTCGCAGCGGCGCGACACGCTGTGAGCTTGTAGATTGTCTATTTTCCAATAGCCTGGCTATCGGGCTAAAAGTAGGCCTACTATGTTTTATAATATAATAATTTATATTGAGTGTCAGTTGTCAAGACACAGATCTTTAATACAAGTTGCTCAAGTTGAACAGCAGTGTGTCAGTGTGGTTTCTCCCCCCGACCGTCCACCATCCGACCCCCCGTCAATATGATGTCATAGAATGTCAAATGGCCCCAGAAAACGATGGTTTAGTGATGAAAAGTGATGAGTCATCACTTTTCACAGTTTTGTGGGCGTTTTCTGTGGCCATTTGTAGCCCAAGGAATGTTTTTTGTGCAAAACAAATGCTTGCAATGGATTCAGCATCATGACAAACCCCTAATTAGATCCCTCACATCCTACTTAAATACCCAGAAAAAAAGGATTTGGCCGCTGTGACGACCCCGAAGGTCGCCGACTCGGGCGCCCTAGCTAAATCATTAGAGCAAGCCCTGGTCTACATCTGTGCAAAATTTGGCGCTTTTAGACTGATTAGCACGAAAAATCCCTAAGGCCTCCTTAGGGATTAGGGATCACTAAGGAGGCCTTAGGGATTTTTTGTGGGTGATTACTTATAGAAGTGAAGACCTTTGCGTATCTCTCGACAGGAGAACATGGGGTACGCTGCCTGTCGATAGGCTTCAAATGCGGCGGCTGCTCCCGTGTGTGATCTTACACATGATTGCACACTGCCACGGACCGCTCAAAACCTCTCTGCCTTTTAAACCACTTAAGCCCCAAGTTAAATAGGATGGTGCCATGCAATGAAAATAGCCTAAATCTACAAGCAAATTCAAACCCACTTTTCCTATAAAAATGTTACAAGGGCACAGAGAAAAGTAAGAGGGACTGAGATTATTTTGGGCTTTTTTAAGGCATATATAGTTTGCCTTAATTACGATTCATTTGCTTTTTTATTGTGAAAATAGGAGTCGTGTACATGCTACGATGTGATATGTGAGCTTGCAACCTTTACACTATTATCACACAACTATTATTATTATAATTATTTTTCAGTTAATGGACTGCATTTTTAACCTATTGTAGGTACATGAGCATGATTGGTTATTGGTTCTAAATTGGTTTTGATATACAGTGCAGTGATGTCATTACGTGCGCATCCCGCACTCAAACTCATTCAAGTCACCCAGGGACTCATTCATGTCATGGTCCTGGGGTCCTGGGGATGCGCCTCCACTGGAGTCCATGTTAAAATAATTTACTGCGTTGCGGTAAAAGAAAAAGAAAAAAAAAATCCACAGACACCACCATTGTTCATGGATGAAAGCATCCTACTTTACCCTACGTTAACACAAATAAAATCCACGTAGAAAGTCTTAAACAGGCGATAGAAACGGCAATGTTTTGATTCCACCGACGTCCGACGCCATTTGGCGCGCGTAAACTTTATATTGAGGACTCATAAAACTTTTCTGGGACCCATTTGAATGACCACCTGTGGGTCCCGGGACCCATTACATTGAAAACCTAGTAACATCACTGATACAGTACGTATTTTCGGTTATTCGTCCAGCACACAGTACAGTACAGTACAGTACAGTAGGACATTGTAAGAGACAGGAAACCAAGCGCAGAGAAAGAGAGGAGAGGCGAGGCGGGCGTCAGAGTTGAACCTGCACCCATGCAGGTTCTTGCACTCTCAAGGAGTGCAAGAAGAAGTGCAAGAAGAACGCACAAGTCGGGTGGTTTATGTGTAATGCTTTGTAACGTGCGAAGGACACATGTCCCCGGCCTGATTCTGAATTCACACAAGAAATTCTGAGCGGATTTCTGTCACTCAAAGTCTCTCTCTCTGTAATCTGCAAAGTTGTATTGTGCCAGTTCTCTCTCGGCTCAAAATGCTCTCATCTCTCAGTAACAACGTTTTTCAAAACAAGGACCTCTTAGCATAGAGCTGAAGCAGGGACCCCCACTACATATTGTATACTATTGTGTTGCAGATTAAACTTCTTCATAGATCAGCTTTGTTGACTCATCAGCGTTGCGTTGTGTAAATCAACACAGACCCTGTTTTTGTCCTGGAGCGTTCTACGGGGAGGGGAAAGGGGACCAGCCCAGGACACTCTGGGCCATAGGTCACTGGGGACCCCCAGAAATGTTACTGAGGTAAAATACAGAGCCCACCTGGAGGGACCAGTGGGACTATCCAGGAGGGACAGCGAATGCATTTTCCGGCAGCGGCACCTCCGCAACAGCGGCAGACGCCACGGATTAAGAAATATTGCTGCG
The DNA here is from genome assembly GCF_963921795.1 of Nannobrachium achirus. Taxonomy (NCBI): domain Eukaryota; kingdom Metazoa; phylum Chordata; class Actinopteri; order Myctophiformes; family Myctophidae; genus Nannobrachium; species Nannobrachium achirus. The sequence continues at coordinate 67,038,109 of NC_137811.1, read as the reverse complement.
GCATAGGAATCATTGCCGCGGCAGGTGCCGGTGCCGGAAAGTGTATTGGCTCCTTAACTTCTGCTATCCAGTGAGCCAGGCTGACATGGCTATACTCCTGATGGCTTAATGCATAGCCATGCACCACGTATTAGGACTGACTCGCCCCTGGGCGTCACTGCTGGTTCACCCAGGGTGCCATATAGTCTAGGACCGCCACTGGGTTCTCCAAAGCCCCACTACACACATCCAACACCTCCGCCTATAGTCACCCAGTAGACACAGGTTCTAACAGTACTGCACTGACCATATCGAGGCCCATAAGGCACCAGGGGCCTTACCCCCTATCCCTAAACTCTTTTGCCATTTTTTACTATTTCGATTTCTTTATAAACGTGTCGATGTCTATTTGAAGTATTTTAAAATACTTTTCAAAATAGTAAAAAGAGGCAAAGAAGTTTAGGGATAAGAGGTAAGGCATGGAAAATATAGCTCCATATCTCTGGTACTCTACACTGTTTTGAATTCCCGCACGCCCTCACTCCCTCACTTTTTTCAGTCTATTTTTTCTTATAGACATAACCATTACGGTATCACATTACCATTACGGTATCACATTGTCACTGTGTGTACCTTTAAAAACAGGGGGGACATTTTGCTGCGATAACTTCTCCTCCAAATGAGCTTGGGGTTGACGTGTGAGACTGATGAAGCCAGCACAGGGTCACATATGGGAGGCTGACAGAGAGAGGTATAGCGTATATAGACATTACAGGAGGATGTATAGCGCAGCGGCAGCCATGCGGTAAAAGCGGCGAGTCAGTGGGTACGAGGAGAGGAGGAGGAGGAGGAAGGTATCGGGGCCTCCGCACAGGGGCGTCACACCAAATTCTGGGCCCTGGGTACAAGGATTCACTGCGGGCCCCCCATGAATGTTAACTATTGAAAAATAGCAGATATACAAGCTCACAGCGCGGCACCGAGTGCCGCGCTGTGAGCTTGTAGATCTGCTATTTTTGAAAAATGTGTGCAAGAAACCTATGTTTCCATGTCAGTGGTGCTCAAACTTTTTCATGTCAAGGACCTCCAAGATGATATGTATTTGGCCACGGACCCCCATCTCAAAATATTTAGTTCCAGGGACCCCCCAGAAGCAATATTTTAGTTACAAATGTCCGCTTAAAAAATACATATACTGTATTCAAAGATTTGCACACAATTTCACGACTTTAAAAAAATAGCAGATCTACAAGCTCGCAGCGCGGCACTCGGTGCCGCGCTGTGAGCTTGTATATCTGCTATTTTTCAATAGCTAAAGTTGCTAGGGCCCCTCCACCTTGGGGCCCTGGTAACTCAGTCCCACTTTCCTACCCCTTGTGACGCCCCTGCCTCCGCATGCAGCGGCAGCAGCAGCAGGCGCGCTGGATATCACAGGAGTGCAAACTGCACTGCTGAATAATAGATGGCAGCTTCAGTACGGAGAACATCAAGCTGCAGTGCAACACAGGGTTCAGTTATCTCACACAACACTAGGCTAGCGATACGCACACTTTGACTTTCAGAGAGAGAGAGCAACGTACGCACTCACCCGCAGCCACAGTATTACACACTGACTAAAAACCAGCGTACATAAACATACCCTCTTAACACATTATACCTGAGGTCGATTCAACAAACAATGCCGTCCTAAACCAGGGGTTCTGATACCCTCTATACACTTAAACTTTATGTTGGTGTGTTTACTGTTGAGACTATGGATATGAAGAATCAACTGATGGTGAGAAAGTGCTAATGTTACGGTTGCCGAATTGGTTACATTTTCACCAGAAACAGACTGTATCAAATATGAGTGACTATCATAAACCATACAGAGCCACCTCCCCGAAAATATCGTGGAGACCAATGAGTCAGATTATCCATAGGAATATACTCAGATCTCTCTCTCTCTCTCTCTCATCTCTCTCTCTCTCTCTCTCTCTCTCTCTCTCTCTCTCTCTCTCTCTCTCTCTCTCTCTTCTCTCTCTCTCTCTCTCTCTCTCTCTCTCTCTCTCTCTCTCTCTCCAGACTTTGTCAAGCCAGGCTGAATGCGCGTACGCGTCTTCCCCAGTAGACCATGTTGGAGGTCGAGCACAGATTTACTGATCCCCAAATGGAGAAGAAGCGCTTAAGTAAGCTTATAAAATAAATACTGCTGCTGTAATAAAACTGAGCGAATACTTTGGGGGACGATAGTGAACAGGCTGAAAGTGTACATATCCCCAATACACTACATTTACAAACCACAGCTATTAATTTGAACTTTTTAAAATGAAATCGTATCATAAATCAATCCAAATTAACAAAAGTAATCAAAGAAATTGTCAGGTTAGATCATTAAGAATCCACAAAATAATCTGACAGAAGCTAATCTACAGCTCAGCAGCGAAGATATTTTTTTCACTGATTTGATGACTCATTGCATTGATAGATATGAATGTTCGTAGCCTATCTCCAGTGATTGCGGCATGTAGTTATATATTCCACAATAGGCCTATATATGCCTAGCAAATCAATAAAATAGCTGGTTTTGCAACGTATACATTTTTGTAATTTGATGTACTATGAAGTATACTGTATAAGGCTTGAGTGGTAATTTAATGGCAATGTGTACCTGTGTCATTTTAATGGAGGCTAGTATAAAACAAGGCAACATAAACACATAAACCAATGGGTTTTTCATTCTTGTAATGAACAGTAAAGGCAACAGGATCACTTAAACCTGGCTATATTCATATAACTAGAGATTTGTGACCGCTGCGCACGTTTTATAGTATGATGTCTCGTGAAACTTGACCAATCATGGAGATTGGCCCATTTTCCCATTGGATGACATACGCGCGGACTCACAGACGGACGGACAGACGGACAGAGATTTAGTTAGATTAGTCCTCACTCCTCACTAGAGACTGCAGGCTTTCAATTCCTGGAAATTTGGCATGCCAAAATGGAAGCCAAATTGTTCTTGAGTAAAAAAAAAAAAGAAAAAAGAAACGTACTTGGGCCATTATGTCACATCAACCGGTTTCATCGGGAATCGTTTGCTTGCATTTTGCTAAGAGATACGTTATATAGTTGAATTTATATTAATTTATTTGTGAATACATTTTCTCCATTGACTTGAATGGGAAAAAGCTAAAATGTTACTTCCCAAATATGGAGTTGACTGACCAGGGGTCTTCAACGTTTTCGGGCCGGGGACCCTTTAGTTGAGAGAGAGATGAAGCAGGGACCCCCACAACCTTATCTTAGATTCCATATAGTTTCATCGTTTGACAGCACAATCATCAGTGTATTTTGGATTCTTGTCAATTTGTTTTCAGATATTTAACCACTTGAACCGTCAATACTTATAAAACTTGACTTTTCACTCTGTACTTAGTCTGCTCTTTTTCCCCTCTATACCAAAGCTCTTTGCCAAAAATAGCCGATCTACAAGCTCACAACGCATCGCAGCGCGAGGCGTTGTGAGATTGTAGATCTGCTATTTTTGGATAAAGTTCTCAGAATATGGACGCTAGGGTTCAAGTGGCTAATATAACATTTTTGAAAAAGAAGGTTTCTATCTCTCAAAGATTTGGAGGACCCCCTGTAGTAACTCTGAGGACCCCCTAGGGGTCCCGGACCCTCTGTTGAAGACCCCTGTCATAGATGATTGACATCATAGACCACCGTGGTCTACGATGTCAATCATCAGTCTCATGTGGTCCACATGAGACTGACATGGAAGCCAAATGGGAAAATGCCGATAACCAGTATGTCCATATATGGGCATTCCAAGACGTGGATACCAAGATTACCATGAGTCCCATGATGATTCCAAGCCCTGTACAACGAACGCTGTGTCAAAAAAGCCCAGGGAATCATCAAAGATCTACATCATCCCGACCACAGTCTGTTCAAGATGTTGCCACATTCATGGGAAACGACTACACAGTCTCAAAGCTACTGGCAACAGACTGCAAGAAAGCTTCTTTCCACAAACAATCAGGCACGTGAACAAACGGTCAAAGACGAGAACGGTCCAGGGCAAAAAGAATCGCTTGCCATTTTTCATGAAAAAAAGTCATGAGTGGCATCAACACATTTTCAGTTCTCTCTCTCTCTCTCTCTCTCTCTTTCTCTCTCTCTCTCTCTCTCTCTGCCTCTCTCTCTCTCTGCCTTGTGGAAAAGAGACTCAATTAAAGAACAATTGGCACTCATCATCCGGTACAACTGGGGAGCTCACAGAATCAAGGCAGTCCACATGTTTCATTAATCCCACGTTGGTTTTGTCATATCTTCTTCGGGAACAAAAGTAAGACGGATTTAATGAGAATTTAATGAGGGCCATTGTCTCTTCCTCGTGGTTCCCATGTGCTCTTTACTCTTGGATGGTTCTGAGGATGATCCTCTATGTCAAGGGTAGCACTTGTTTTAAAGTTATACTATGTAAAATAAATCTTAAAATTGTCCTAATTATTAAATCGCTAAAGTTTTAGAACACCCACTCTGTTAATTTCAGCTCCCAAAGCCTTTTCTTTATATGTGTTCTACTGAGCCCTGGTGGCCGTGACCGGGGCTGTTTTTCCCGGCAAAATTACGTCATATGCATCATTCTGTACACGTGTCTCCCTACCGGCCAATAACAGCCCAGATCATACACTGCCGAGCTCTTCAGGAAGTACACTGCAGTGTTTACACTGGTCTAGGAGTTTAGCATGTAGCTCCCCAACCGCTGCTCGTAGAGGGACACGAAAGACCTCTACGGATAGGTCTCGGCGAGGCGAGGCGGACGCGGTGGTCTGAAGGCCCGGTCCGCGGCGAAAAACGGCCGAAAAAAGCAGACGCGACCGCGGTTTGCTATAACGCTACTGACCTCTAGTTGAGCAACTTACACAGTATAGCTTTAAGTAACTAAACTAGAAAATTAGCAATTTGTGAAATTGCAAGAGTGGTTGCCCTGTTTTTCAAATTATATTTGAGTTTTGGGAAGTGAATTTCCATTATTTTGGGGGCTATATTTGTTTACCAGTAAGTAAATGCATCTTGTGCATTGTAATCCCCATATATGAGTGTATAAGGGGGTACCCTAACATTGCATCAATAAACTCTAACAGGGCCTAACAGGGAATCATCTGGGAATCATACTTAAAGTATGATTCCCGTTTTCGGGGGGAATGCCCATATATGGACATATATGGTCTCATGTGGTCTATGATGGTAGGCATCTCCATATTTGGGAAAAGTTCATATTAACCACTGACGTATACGGGGAAAATTAATTCACTAATACATTAATATCAATTAAACAATACAACTCTTCTCTTAGAAAAATGCAAATTGCAAATTCCTGATGAAGCCGGTTGATTTGACATATGGCGCGAGTGTGTGGCGTGAAAACTGTGGGAGGAGTAGGCGTTAAACTATTAGTTACTCTAGAAACAGAGAATAAAGTTTCCCCAGAACTATAGTCTGGTTGCCCTGCTGGGCAACTACACCAACTACTGTATGGAAGATAATCAGTAGCGGACACATTACTCAAACCCAGTACTTGATCAAAGTATACAGTAGATACTCCTGGGCAAATTACTCATCTATACAAGTGAAAGTTGTTCTGTCAAATTTGTAGTTAAATTCAAGTAAAGGAGCACTTGCTTTAAAGAAAAACACACCCAGTGTGAAGTGAGACTGAGTAGTTCACTTCATTAAGCTATAATAAATATGAATTCTTACATCCTTCATTAATTTCTAGGCTGCTCAACAGCGCCACTTGGTCACCCAGCGGTATTGCAACTGTTGAGGCCGACGTCGCTGTCCGCATACATATATAAAGGACATACATATATACATAAGGGAAATACAACATACAAGTGTTGGAGTGCTGAGGCACTGCTCATAAATAAAGTATTCAAAGATACATGCTTTAAAAAATATCCATGTACTCAAAACTACAAATTACAAAGTAGGCTACATTTTGTTTTAATATCAATGCATTTATATAGAAATTTGGAAATCTTCAAAAATGTTCTAAATTTGTATTGTGTGTAGATTGATAGATTGAAGTGGTAAAGTGTGGGATCCTTCAAGGTGATTTCTTTGACAGTGGAGTGAAATGTACTGCATTCAAGTAAACGTACTTCGCTACTGTCCACCACCGATACAAATGTTAGTTAAATCCAAAAGCATTAAATATAAAGTCAAAACCTAGAGAGCCAGAAATAACTAACTATCCTCAAACAACCCCAAAAAGGCCATTATCATCAGAGACAAGTCAATCCTACATTGGAATTCGCCAAACGCAAACAACAAACGCTCCGTGAGCGCTAGCTGGCTGAACTTTTTGGGGGGTAATTGTCCTCTTGAGCACTCTTGTCAGCGGATGTGACTGCGGCGTGGGCCTATCCGTCTAGCCGAGGGGGGGAGAGAGAGAGAGAGAGAGAGAGAGGGAGAGAGAGAGAGAGAGATAGATAGAGAGAGAGAGAGAGAGAGAGAGAGAGAGAGAGAGACGGAGACAAGCTTAGAGCCATCACTCACTCTTGCCGCTCTGCAGGCTGCGGTTGTAGCCCACGGGGCTGAAGAACTCGAAGATGAAGACAGTCACTGCCACGACGGTCAGACACATGACAAACATCATCACCCAGACGGCCGGACTGTAAGGCTCTGTGGGGGGAGAGGAGGAGAACACATGAGGACACTGCATAAACACTCACGAACGACAAAGACATCAAGCAACAGACCACAATGGTTTCGCCAGTCAAATCAGAGGCTCATAGGGATGGGACTAGTAGGGATGTCACGATTATTGTGACCAAAACAATTGCGATTTACGATACTATGGCGATAATCAAAATATCCCCAACGTCCATTATCCTGAGGCGGAACATTTGCAAAAAAATTGCCGATCTACAAGCTCACAACGCGTCGCGTTGTGAGCTTGTAGATGTGCCAAGCTAGATTGGCTATTTTTGCTATTCGTCATACGAGTGCATTGGCTTAAATGCATGTGTGAACGTACATAGGTGCAGATTTTCTTTTTCTATTTTAAAGGACAACTTTGTTTTTTTACTTCATATTTTAGATTGCAATTAGAGAAATGAAAAAGTGAGTGTTAAAATGTTTTCATTTGTTTCGTTCTATTGTTTTATGGCATTTACTGTGCTAAAATGTGGGGCATGCGTACGCATGGGGGCATGCGTACAAGTGGCTAAATATGTCTTTTTAGACACAATAAGCCAGCAGTTTCTTTATTGCTATTTACAGTAACACTTCTAGCCCCCATAAGTCACATCCAACCATGAAAGGTTGCGTTGTATCTTGGGAATGGGCTTATTCTGTGTAAAATGAAATATTTAGCCACTTGTACGCATGCCCCCAACCACTGAAATAAGCATCTCTAAAACAATAGAAAGAACTAAATGAAATAATTTTAACACTCATCTTTGATATTCTTTAATTACAATCTAAAATATGAACCCTTGTTGTAAAAAACTTAAGTTGTCCTTTAACATGTCCTTCTGTCCAGCAGCTGAGATTTTATCTTTTGGTAACATGAGTTTTGTCAACGTTTTAGCAAGACACTTAATGGCTATGCCCACATTCCTCTAGAGAAGAGATAGTGTGAAAGAGCAGCCGTGCTCTGTCGACTTCGCTTTCACTGGATAAACAAGACCAAAAGGGCTTTCAAGAAATGAGTGTTGTTTGTGTTCAACATCACAACAGTGACAACAAGAGAATAATTACGTTTTTGAAAGATGACACAGTGTTGAATCATTAACATGTTTGTTTTCATTTTCCCCCAGATTAATTATGTTGAATCATTAAAACCCATTTAGATCGGGTACACATTATTGTGTATCATTATTTTATGCTTTAACTATTGAAAAATAGCAGATATACAAGCTCACAGCGCGGCACCGAGTGCCGCGCTGCGAGCTTGTAGATCTGCTATTTTTAAAAAATTGTGAAAATTAGAATTTTGACCCGATTCTATAAGTGTCTTCTGAATCTTTCTAAGGTTTTTTGAAAAAGAACTGTGTTTCTATGTCAGCAATCTGGCTAGCCATCATCAAAGAAAAGATCCTTTTCACTATATGGAGCTCAGTTAGAATGTTCTTGAGAGACTACTATGTCAGTGGTTCTCCAACTTTTCCATGTCAAGGACCCCCAAAATGATATTTATTTGGTCACGGACCCCCATCTCAAAATATTTAGTTCCAGGGACCAACCAGAATCAAAATTTGAGTTACACAGCGCGGCACTGAATGCCGCGCTGTGAGCTTGTATATCTGAGCTTGTATATCTGCTATGTTTCAATAGCTAAAGCGTTAAATAATTCTAACCCTAAATGGGTTAAAGGAATTATGACATGCTGTTTTTACCAATCATAACAGTCTTTGTCCTGGTCCTTAAAACGTGTATTAAAATGTTAAAACTGAAACTCCACTCCAGGGAGCCATGGCAGTTTTTTTTCTCTCTCCGTGTTCTGTTCAGGTTCAGGTTCAGATTTATTGTCACACATATCCATACAAGTACAGATACAATGAAATGCTTGTGCCAGGAGCACTCGGAGCCTTATTACACAAAGACATGGTCACAGTGACCGACAAGAGTGTGGACCCACATACCATGCAGGCCACACAAGACAAGTCCCAACAACAACGATACCATACAGTGTAACAGTGTACAGCAGGGTTCCCCAATAGGCGGCCCACACCAACCCCAGTAATAATGGTGGTATAAGAGCAGCAACAACACTGGTATATCGTCGTTGTTGGCTGGAAATCTCGTATCTCCAAATGTGTACGATATTTCGCAAATCATACAAGGCCGTCGCACAAAAATAGTGCGACGATTCGTAAGGATCAAAGCGAGTTCAGGGGGCGGTCCCAAGGGAGCGCGCGCGCGGAGGGGGGTGGGTCACTAGGTCCTGCCCCCCCCCCTTACCCATAGTTCTTAGGGAAGTCAGATGGTGGAACTCAGTCTTGTTGCATAGCACTGCTGCTACGCATGGCTGTCTCGAAGGGGTTACTGGTTGTTGTGCTGCTGACTTCTGCTTGGATCGTGTTTTTCGCTGCTGTCTATGCTGGGATCAAGGCAAGGTTGTATGGAAAAACTCTGGGATCGTGGATTCGGGTGGACACTGCTGTATTCTAGTCATAGACTGTAGAAGGGTTCTAGTACTGTTTCAACAAGTTGTGGTCTCAGCGGATGTTGCTGATTCCCAGCTGATATCCGCAGTGCAGTGCTGCTGATCCAATGCGGCAGTTGTTGTTGCTAAGCTAATTTATTGTGCCTTTGTGGGCCATTGCTCTGCTACCGTTCGCTAAGGTAAACTCAGGTACTGTGCCGGTAACAGTGGCCGTGTGGCCTTATCTGCTAGTTGTTGAGTAAGCGTTTTCTCCATTCAGACAGTCAGCCAGGGGCTAGCTTTTGCTGTTGGTGGCCGGCTAGCTATAACTTCTTTAAAGATGTTGGCTAGCGAACTTTAATGACTCTCAATCTGTCTACTCCATGGGAGTTGCGTGTGTCCGTAGTCAGCATCTACCTAGCATACAGGCTAGCAGAGGGTAACGTCACGAAGCGAAGGGTTGCGCATGTTCTGCGCATACTGAGCACAACAGGTAACGTAGCTCTAGCATTTAACCTCCCTGGCACGTGTCACTTGGTCCTTTAAGAGTCTTTTCGTTATTATATTATTTTATGTGCACGCGCAGTTTAATAAGGTAAGGATGCGCATGTATGATCAATGGCTATGCTTCACTCATGCCTACTATAAAAGCTAGGTTGTGGTAGTAGTAAGAATCGTGGTCACGTCGGGCCAGTGGAAGTTCATTCATTCAGGCTTCGTTGTAGCTTGTTTATTCTATTCAGTCTATTGTGGGCGTAATGCATTACTTCTGCCTCTCCTCGGGTTGTGTGGGGTGTGTGCGTGTGGTTTTATGTAGCCCATTCAGTCACGCATTGTAGTCTGGCCGTCATAGCATCCGCTTATGAGTGGCAGTTGTTTTCAAGGGAGTTGCGGGTAGCTACAGCTAAAAGCGTCCCCGTTGCGTCATAGATCCTCTACTCTAAAGGCTTGTAGCCCACCCCTACCTCCCATCCTGCTAATCATTCGCTAAGCAGCATGTAACAAGCTGCAGCGCGTCAGGCTTTCCTCTCAGTTTTAGGGTTTGACAGGCTCTATAACAATGTTTTGTTCATGAGGATTTTGCCCGGTTTCAGTTAATGCTAGCTTTACCCAAGCTGCGGCTGCCTGCGGGCATAGCAGCCGATAATTACTGCCGATGCTACTCTTGGTAAAACGCTAACATCTGTTTATGTTTGCAGCTCAGGTCGGAACTGCCACGCGTCTGTTGCTAACATCAGGGCGGCTTCAAGTGTAACAGTGTTAAAGGTGAAGTCATTGGATATTGTCCACTATCGAGCTGCCGTATTTGTTTCAATCTAGGGTTATAGTTTGGGATCACCGCGTATCGCACTGCATGTCCTTGTGGTGTTTCCGTAGCTGCGGCACTCAAGCTAATAATTACAGCTAAGGCTACTGCTAGTGAAAATGACGAGTGTTTATCTTTACCATCACGCTATCATGTTCACCATTGCAGCTCCAGGATAAAGGCTGCTAACGCCATGCTTTCTTTTCAGCTTCAGGCTAAAGTGCTACATGTCTGTTGCTAACATTACTTTATCACTACAGATCCATGCCGGAGCTGTGGCAGGCCCGCTACTACAGCATCATGTTATCATGGCAGCTTCAGGCTAAAGTGCTACAGGTCTGTTGCTAACATTATTATGTCACTACAGATCCATGCCGGAGCTGTGGCAGGCCCACTACTACAGCATCATGTTATCATGGCAGCTTCAGGCTAAAGTGCTACAGGTCTGTTGCTAACATTATTATGTCACTACAGATCCATGCCGGAGCTGTGGCAGGCCCACTACTACAGCATCATGTTATCATGGCAGCTGCAGGCTAAAGTGCTACAGGTCTGTTGCTAACATTATTATGTCACTACAGATCCATGCCGGAGCTGCGGCAGGCCCGCTACTACAGCATCATGTTATCATGGCAGCTGCAGGCTAAGCTGCAACATGTTCCGCTAACAGTGTGTTTTCTTCATAGCTTCGTGCTGCGGCTGCTACATGCCTGCTAACATCATGTTTTTCAGATTCAGGCTGGAGCGGCTGCATGTATGTCTTTGCAGCGTCATGCCGCAGCCGCTGCGTTTTTTCTATTAACATGTCATCTCTATAGCTTCGTCCACGGCTGTATAATACCATGAAGCCAGTCAGGAGTCGATTGGCACTGCAGAGGGCTCTGCTGCTACGGCATCAGCTAACGCAAGCAAGGCGGTCGGCACGCCCGCCAACCCACCGCCCACCCGCCTGCCGGCATGCCCGCCAGCCCGCCGCATAGTGCTGGAAGCTGGCGGGGCGCAGGCCCGTTTTCCGGGGGCGTTGTCATGCTGCAACATACCGACGCCGGTCACGCCGCCATCATGCCGCGAAGGAACCCGGGAACAGCAGTTCCAGCACCAGCGGCGGGAACTCCATTCCTCTCACCAGCGACGGCTATCCCGGAAGCATTGTGGAGCCAGACTCTAGAAGGTAAATAGCGGCGCATTTGCTTGTTCGGTTCTGTTGGGGTGTCAGTCGCTCTCCAAGCTGGGAAATAATGGGTAGCCATAGTTAGATAGCAGTACATTCGCTCGTTCTGTTTGTTGGGTTTTAGCCGCTCTCTTGCATTGCTTGACTTAAAAGTCAAGATGTGGTTTGGGTTGAGTTCTTATATGTGCTTCAGCGGACTCTACAGCAGAACTAACCCACTTTTCCGTCCTTTATTTCCATGCCGAAACACCTGGTCATCCGCCTGATGTCTGCTCCCGACGCCGGGCACCCATGACACGCACCTGGTTCGGCATAAAACCGAGAGCTGCGGCCTGCCCACCCAGCTGGCTGCCTGCACGCCGGCCCCCCCGCCCGACAGCCTGTCTCCCAAACCTTTGCACAGCTCTCTCTCTGGACCGGTGCAGCGACAACAGCAGTGCTCCGGGTGCCGTCATCAACCATGGAATCCTTTAGCCATCGGCAGCTATGTACGTTCATCACACTCTGCATATGAAGTCCGACACGCCCAGCTGTCAATGAGCATCAAGCCCACGCAACTCAGGACTGAAGCGGCCGCACCATTAGCACAGGTTTAGAAGGTTACATTATGCGGTTCTGCTTCAGCGTATACCTGTTAAGGTTGTGTGTTTTATTGCTGCCTCTCACATGTATGGGTTTATTGCTGTGTTGCACATGTATGTAAAATGCAAGGCAAGGTGTCCTTTAAGGTTACACCAGTACAGTTGCTGCTCTGCTTCGCCGTATACCTGATATATTTGTGTGTTTTTCGTGCTGCCTATCTGCTGCGCTTCACAGGTCTTAAATTAGTGTTATACTTAGTGGCTCCTGCCCACTATAGCATCGCTAAAAGTAGAGCTACCTTCTTATCACTGGTTGGCTTTAGGGAAGCTGCTAGTATTAATACATTCGGTACTACTGTGCTTTTTCTTTACTGGCTCATTCTAGTATACAATAGCGCTCTAGAGTCGGTCAGTAGGTATAGTGTAATTGCCTCCGGCTCAGCAGTAATCGCGCATTCATTCGCTGTTGCCTTTAGTATTCCATAGCGCTCTAAAGCATTAGGTTAGGCGGTACATAGTTTAGTTGCCCCCCGCTCCGCAGTAAGGTTAAAAGGTATTTGCTTAGATTACAGCCAAGCTGCCTCCTTCGCCGTTGGCTAGCACTGGCATAAGATTATTATTCTGAATAAACGGTGCTCACCACTGCTTCTGGTTCTGCTGTCAGTTATATAGTTTTCAGTGATGCTGCTCCCGTTATTCACTTGGGCCGTTTAGCAGTACTGCAAGTTAGATAGTTTCAGTATTGCTGCAAGTTAGATATGTCAGTGCTGCCGCACTATAGTAGGCCACTGTGTTGCTGATAGGTTGCTCGTTCTAGGTTAATTGCATCGCTGCACGCTCCAATATTCTATCATGCAAAAGCTAGGTGGTTGCTGGGGTGTTAGTTAGGTAGGATGTGAAGCTGTATGGCGCTGTAGTTATATGAATTAAAGGTTCATCGCTGCTTCTGGTTCTGCTGTCTATATATATATACGTCCATGTTGCTGCTCCCGCTTTTCTCTAGGTTGTTTTAGTATGGCTTCAGTCAGATTGCAGTATATCGTTATAGTCAGCAGTACCACCTTCCTCACCGTTGGTTCGGTCTGCCAGCTGCTAACATTCTTAATTATTAAATTGCTTTAGCAGTACTTATAGCGTTTTTGGCAAGCTGCCAATATCATTGCTTAGTATTTTGCCTTAGTAATATTCGCTCTGCCAGATGCTAATATGCTTAATTATTATTTTTGCGTTAGCAGGAAAGGCAGTTCATAGTTTGCCCCGCAGTAATGATAACTTAATCGCTAGAGTCACAGCAGAGCTGCCTTCCTCGCAGTTGGCTAGCACTGGCATGGGATTCTGAGATTTTGGCGTGCTTTGGGGGTTTGTAGTTTTGGGGGGTATCGGGCCAGGGCTCGCTGTAATAAGATTATGCCCTCGATGCTCATGGTAACATGAGGATCGTGGGTTCAGTGAGCCATGGCCCGAGGCAGAACCCCATGCCAAACCATGCTAACTTAGGCTATAGATTCTATGCTGTCTTATAGTAGAGCTAAGGTAGGCTGCCAATACTATGCGCTTAGATATAGGCTTAGATTCTATGCTGTCTCTATAGTAGGGTGCTCAATATGCCATGCTGTGTGATGCTTGCTTTCTGCTTCATTCTGGTCAATAAAGTATATCTTAACCCAAGTGATCGTCTCCTGAAGTAGTGAAAACAGCAGATCTGCAAGCACACAACGCCTCGCACCGCGAGGCGTTGTGTGCTTGTAGATCGGCTGTTTTCACTAGTTTAAATAATTTTTAAAATGACATACAAGATTTTCACCCGACAACGACGAAAACTGTCGCTGGAGTAGTGGGAACGCCACCATCGCCCCCTGCAATGTTGTGGCCCTCGGCTTGGTACCCTAGACATAATTCCCAGTGCCCATGTTTACTTTTTTCTGTGGCCTTTTGAGTAGCAAAGATAATATACCTAGTCACCAGAGATGGTGTAGTTCAGAGACTTTCATGGTCTGTCTTATGTCAATCGTCACCCCTTTTTTGTGTGTGTGTGTAATTGAGGTCAGGAAACATTAAAAATAAATAAAAATAAAAATAAAAAATGAAGTTTTTATGTCATATGACCTTTTTTATTTCTCAAAAAATGTCAATCGTCGTGCCATTTCCCAGTAGAGCGTTCTCAAGGGCCCTGACTGGGCCCGTTACAGTGTCTGAAATTATAGCAGTGTGAGAGAAAAAAATATACTAATAGTTGGCGAAAGGGCAACTTCATGGGTTCAGTTGTTCACAAAACATGCTAAGTTCTGCACAAAATTGGTAGTAGACCTAAGGACCCGCAGTTAAATATGATTATTTTGTGGATCACAGCCTGAAAAGGTTGAGAACCACTGATCCAGTGGAGGGTGCATGTGTCTCTACTTTCTCAGAGCCTCAGAAAGGATTCAAATCAGGTTCCGTGCCTAACCATTACAGGCCAGAACAACAACAAAGAGCTCTAAAATACAGGCTAACATCGTAGGCGTATAACCGAGCCGATTGACTCCAGTTCAACAGGCTCCGTCAATTTGAATCGCCCGAGGGACATCAGTAGGAAATGACCCATAGAAAATAGACATGATGCATTATTTATTATTTGGGGACATAGGGGGCGTTGCCAATGAAAATACAGAAACCCGCTGGAGCGGACCTAATCTGCACTGGTCTATAACCCATTAAAACTGTGAAAGCATCAATGTCATTTTAGATTTTTTTTTTTTTTGCATTGGCTTTTCAAAAATAGCAGATGTACAAGCTCAAAAGCGCGTCACTTTGCGCCATGCTGGCAGCTTGTACATCTATTATTTTTATCTATTATTTTTGAACATTTTGGGGGGGAGGAAAGTGAGAGAAATACTTATTTAGAAAGCATTTTGTCACTGTTGGGCAGAAACCAAGACTCAAATTTTCACTTTTTTTCGTAAACGAAAGCCTTACTTCATCATGCAAAAGTGTTGCACAAGTAGTGAAAATAGACAATCTACAAGCACACAACGCCTTGCGGTATCGTCTATTTACACTATTTTAAATAATTTTAAACACTCCCGACGTCATCACGTCCAGGGACGTGTTACCTGGTTACCAGGTAAACAGGCTCTGCGGCGGCCACTAGTGAGCGAAAACACTACATATCCCATGATGCAACTCGGCCGCCATCATCAGGAAGCATGTAGGCTAATCTCCATGGGCTCCTATTCATTGCTGCTACAAAGAAACAGCTTTCTCCAAAAAACTTCTTTCACAGAGAAATCTTGGCGACCCTGGGCCGCGGTTAAAAAATGTATTTTCCGCGTGAAAGTAAACACCCCAGTCTACACCCGGAGTTAGGGAATTTCCACAACATGGACACGATCGTGGCTTCCAGGGATCATCAAAATAAAGCGCAGTGCACTCTGTATCCAAATAATGACAAGAATAATGGCATCCCAAGTGCTAAAAGGTCTTAAAGGGATAAGCATGCTGTTTGTTTCCTCATCTGCTCATTGCAGTGTTGAGGACAGTAAGCTCGTCCCCGGAGGCCACAGCTCCACCGACACAGTCCAATTAATACGTTGGGGAGACGTGATTGGCCCGCAGGGAGCGCCGTCGCCTTTGCCAAGCGGCAGCCGGAATTTCCTCCTCACTTTGTTGTAGCTACTTGGACGATTACCTCCTATTAGCCTAAACTGTAATTACACACGTTTGGTGCTGTGTGTTGCACCATACAGTACCTTCATATAAGCTGTCTACTTGTCTCAGATATGGGCTGTGGACAGTTCAGAAACCTGCCTACCAGTGACATCATCAGTGGGGGATTCCAAGCTAATGGAAGCTACAGCCTTTTTCTTCCTGGAAAGTTAGCCCACCGAAATAGAACAAGCCCTTGTTCCTGCATCGATTGAAGAAAAACAAAACACCTCAATTTCTGAAGATACTAGCCTGTGCATTCACCAACTCATTCCTTCCCACAATATGGGGCCTTTTCCACCGGCAAAGAACCGGTTCTGGTTCTTTCTCCCGCCTATGGGATGAACCAGAGGTGAGCTTTTCCACCGAGAACCGGAGTTGGTTTCTGAACTGTAAAAGTTGGTTCCGAACGGGAACCACAAAGTCCTTGGTTCCTCTGGTTCAATCATGGTTCAATCTGGTGGAAACGCAAGCCTTCCAAGAAAGTTGAACCGGCACTGGTTCTGGAACCAAGGTTCTTTTGGTGGAAAAAGGCCCCTGAGAGTCTGGACTTTGGCCTATAGGCAGCTTGAAAAGTGCCTTGACAGACAGACAGACAGACAGACAGACAGACAGACAGACAGACAGACAGACAGACAGACAGACAGACAGACAGACAGACAGACAGACAGACAGACTCCTCTAACCAATCAGTGTAGCAAAACATCTGACGTCATCACAGTGCAGCCAGTCGGAAGAACGGCAAACATCTTTTCGGCCGATGAACTCAGCTAGCGCTAACTCCTGTTCCTTTTTAATTGCTCTAATTGATTCCAACTCTGAAATAACTTCACTTGCTGCTTGTTATCGTTTCAGCGTTAGCCTAACTGTTACACTTTTGAAAATGCCGCAGCATGTATTCTACGTCACCATCTACACATGGACCAATAAGGGGAAGCTTTTCACTTGTTGTACGGGCAGCAGTTGAAACGCAGTCACTGATTGGCCCCGATCGTTTTCTGATTTCAGTCCAGACCTGATACTGGGGAAGGCATGAGTGAGCACAGTATCAGGGCTGGCTTTCCAGGCTATGGAAATACCACCAACAATGTCATAAGTAGGCTGAGACACAGAGCGCGTAGACGGAAATGGCACCATTCCATGGTGAGCATTAGTGAGGGCCAAATGCTCCTTTAAGCTTGGTTACAAGTCTTTAGGTATTGGCACCTAAGCAGCTGTAGCTACGCTTGTCCAACCACTACAGCCTTACAACACCAAGAACAGCCGTTTGTACGATATGGACGATTAACGTCTTCATGCTCAGCCACCTTGAATGTTCAGCAACATAACGTCAGCTCTTTCCAACTATTGTCTTTGTCCTAATCAGTTACACTAAGCATCTGTAGACGTGCCAGCTATTATCACGAATACATGGGCCATGAAAGATGAAGCATTAATCTTTATGACTCATTGTAAGAGAGTGGCTGCACCTATCCGTCTCGTTCACCTACACGCAACATGTGATTAACGTCACACATTAATCCGCGTCCTTCTCACCTACATGTTTGAGGTGGCAGCTTGGATGCCACCAGTCTACTCAGTTAAATCCTCAGTGATAATTTGACATGAATGAACGCGGAGGATATCACTGTGTAGACCGGGGGTCTTCAGGGGGTCCGGGACCCCTAGGGGGTCCTCAGAGTTACCACAGGGGGCCGCCAAATCCTTGTGTGATAGAATAATTATTTTAAATGAACAACTTCGACCCTCGCATCCCTATACCCTGAGGAGAACTTTTGCCAAAAATAGCAGATCTACAAGCTCTCAACGCCTCGCAGCGCGAGGCGTTGAGAGCTTGTAAATCGACTATTTTTGGCAAATAGGTTTGGTGTACAGAGTGAAAGGTCTACTAAAGGATTACTAAGTATCGTCAATTTAAGATTTCAAACAAGTCTATATGAATCTATATAACTATGAAATCGATGAGAATCTGCATCACACATTTATACAATATGTAGAGGGGGTCCCTGCTTCATCTCTCTCTCAGCTAAGGGGTCCTTGGCCTGAAAACGTTGAAGATCCCTGGTGTAGACTCCAAGCCGGTGCGGCATAAGAGCGTTTGATAACCTGTATTACTGAGTCTGTATTTTTATGCACCATGCTTTGTGCAACGACTTTGTTCTCACCCTGAGGTCCCATACAATTGTATGTCTCTTGGCTCAATTTAATCTCACAACAGCGGGAGGACCTTCATCTCTCTCTTTAAATGCTCTGCTGCTGTTGAATCGATATGCGAAAAGGTTTTTGTTAAACTTTTTTCTTCCATTCCCCCAGAATTCTAAATAAGAATCCGCATGAATGGATGAGTCACGCCTGATCTAGGCTTGATTGCGAGGCAGGGTTGCTGCGCGCCGAAAATATCTGACCTACAAGCTTTTAGGTCTTCATCAATCATCGCGGTACAAATGGACAAATGATCAAGCAGTAGACATTTTTGAAAACGTGGCTGGGGGTGTCACCCAATCCTGATTGAAGAGTGAATTCAGGTGGGTTACAAAAATGGATCACAATTATAGCCCAATGCCAGTGCTTAAACTTTCCATCCGTGCGTCCTCCATCTCGCAGCTTAACGCCCCACCTCCGAGCAAGGAGGCGAGGAGAGGAGATGAGGAGAGTTCGCTTACGATGCGTCACGAATCTAAATGTACACATTGGGAGCTTGGAAGTGTCAAGGACTGATACGTCTTTTCAGGGGCAACACAGAAAATGTGGAAAGTCAAAACAGGGAAAGAAAACTGTGGGAAAAAAATCATTTGCAGGAAACGTTCAGGAAAAGAGCAGTAAATACTGACGAGTTGAAACGGCACATCGGTAGATTGTCTACTTTTGTGGAGCAACACTGCCATGCAGCCAAGTACAAATCAAGCATTGGAACAGTAGTTCTCTAATTGGGGTCCAGGGACCCTCAGGGATCCTTGAATGGGTTCCAAACGCACCCTAATTAAAACGTTTGAAAACCACTGATCTAAACCCTGTTCCAGTGTCCTAAACAGAAAAGGTCATGGAAAAACATAGTCACAATGTTACGATGCCTTTCAAGACATATTTCTGCACCAACGGACAGCACCCACCCCTACACGTCGTGCCTGATAACTAAAAGTCATTCAGCACCAGTAATGAGCGGACACTTCTGTGTGGGCCCGTTTGGTTCCATTTTTGTACGCTCAAGAATTATGCGGGTTCTTGCAGGGCCTTTCTGTGTGGAGTTTGCATGTTCTCCCCATGTCTCCCTGGGTAGATACCCTCACAAAAACATGCAGTAATCCCGGTATCTATAATGCCTCCCCCTGGCCAGCCGGGGCGCCTGATGGAGGGGAATGGAATAACGTGTTCCTTCCACGCGCTACGTCCAACCGGGGAAACTCCCCCCTGTCAGGTGATAAGAAGCAGCCCGCTCACTCTCATGCACTGAAGGAGGCATGAACTCAGTTCGGGGCCCTTCCCAGGTTGGCAGATGGAGAGCAGAGCCCAGGATTACAGCTTAGGCAATTGGCAACGGGTGAAAAGTGGGTTACAAAATCGTGGGATATATATATATATATATATATATATATATATATATATATATATATATATATATATAATAATTATGCGGTTCTTGAAATAAAAACAAACCAAACGAGCATGGCATCTCAGGCAGGGCCAATCTTACCGAGGAAAGCGGACGGCGAGACGGTCCCGTTGCTGCGCGACACCATGACACTGATGCCTGTCTCCACGAAGGGGACAGAGAAGTCCACCACCTCCGACCGCTCCTCGTTGATGGTCAGAGAGCCGATGGCCATGTCCGCACGCTTGTACACCACCTGCAAGGGGAGACACCACGAGAAAACCACAATGATCCATCCATGTCATTGTTAATGCATTATTTATATGATAACACCATTCTAAAGTTGGTAAGGAATATTACCTCTAACAGTAGCCATGTGTTGTATAGAGAATATAAGTTGCTGCCTTCAGGAAGGAGATACGGTGTTCCAGCATACAATAAGGTCAGACAAAAAAGGTCCTTTATCAGTCGACTTTAAGGCTTAATCAGGAGTTTGACCAGAGGTAGGCTAGGCGGTGGAAATTGCTCTTGATATCTTGATATCTTTATGTATGCATGTTCCTTGTGTTATGTCAAATGTTTTATATGTTTCGCATACATGGCTGCTGTGTCGCAAGATAAATTTCAGCGCAAACGGACAATAAAGTACTATATCATATCATATCTCATGACGCACGCACGCACGCACACACACACACACACACCTTTCTCCTCCACAGAGTCATCTTCTGCCCCAATGCTATTTTAATTAATTTTCCCAAGGCCTTGTCATTTTTAATGCATTACAGTTATCCAGTCGTTGCGATGTTTTCCACCGTAACAAGTTCTGCTATTTGGGAAGTCTCTAATCCAATCCACTTGGGTCCTCTGCTTGTCATCCCTTTTCACACAACGACGTTAGCAAAGATGAAGCCAATATTAATATTTCTCTTGAATCCTCAAAGGACGTTGTTGGGTTCCTTCCAAAGCCGAGCTTCAATGCAGAACAATTCCGCCACGTCTCCCAGGAGTGCATTAACCACTTAAACCACTAACATCCATATTGTGGGGAAAGCTTTTGCTTATAGTGCAGGGGTAGGCAACCGTAGGCACGGGTGCCAACATTGGGACAGGGGAGGGTGATCACTGGCACACTGGCAAATGTGACTGAGAGGATTATTATTTTAAAATCAAATATTGTTATAAATGTGGACAATTCAAATAAGTCACCTAATTTACAGCAAATGACATCCTGCACATTATTCTACATTCATTAAAATTCTGAACTTTGACTGGGTAGGGAGTCGGGGAGATAGGTGGGTTATTGCTAATGATGGTCTAATGATCGTTATAACAATGTCCTGACACTCAAAATATGTCTGAATTTTGACAGGGTGTCATTAGAATCTATGTTGACATGCCACACTGACTATCTAGAAAATAAAACAAAAAGGTTGCTGACCCCTGTTATAGTGGCTACTTTCAGCAAAATATTTCTCCACAATAGCAGAAAACTAAAAAGACACTAGCATAGGGCACTGAGTAGTCTAACCTAACGCGGACATTCTATGCCCCCGGCAAATCTCACCGGGTCCTCCGTAGAGATGGGACGTTCGCGAACGAATCGAGTCTTTAGAACGGCTCTTTGAAATGAGCGATGGGATCCGGTTCGCAGTATAGGGAGCCGTTCCTTTCTAATGAACAGTTGTGGAAACATTCTTTACTTGCAATGTAAATGTAAATAACTAAAGTAACTAAATAACTAAAATGAGAACGGCTCTTTGAAAG
>NC_137811.1:66949387-67011887 GCF_963921795.1 Nannobrachium achirus | reverse complement strand
CAGTACATAAGTAGAGTGCAAGGAGAACAATGTAGTAAAAATGATTCCTTTTCTTACTGCCCCTTCCTATAAATCCACTTGATTTATTTCCCATGCCTTGTTAATTACATTTTATACAGGCCCTGAAATCTCTACAACAGACATCAACTGTGTGTTGAATGTGTGCAATATGGTTGCTTGGCCCCTTGCTGATACTGGGGGGTTTGTATGGGGTTACAATTTATGCAGACGTGATAGTATGTTTGTGATGTATTTCACATATTTGAAGGATATTGTATCTTTGAATGTCTGTTGGCGAACACATTACGAGGTGTGGATGAATGTGTTCAATATAAGAAGAGGCATGTACAGTGCTACCACCAATGGTTTTTTTGGTACTTCTTCTTACTATGCTGTGATAAAAGCTCCCAGCCAAAAGGTGTTAGCCTGATGTAGCTATAAAGAAAATGTGCATCTGAGCCAACAGCCTTGCATATTGTCACTGTCGGGCAGAAACCTCGTATCTCCAAGTTTCAAATGTGTATGTTTTTTCGCAAAGTAAAGCCCTGCTTCGTCATACAAGGCCGTCGCACAAAGGTAGTGAAAACAGCAGATCTACAAGCTTGTACAGTAGATCGGCTGTTCACTAGTTTAAATCATTTTTAAAATGATAAATGCAAAACGAACGGTTTTGGACATACAAGGTTTCCACCCGACAACGACGATATTTATCCTGTGGAGTGTGGCTCTCTCCACCTGGGTGGCTTCATGGACTGTAGCCACAGCACCCACGGCCAGGGAGGTGATCAGAGGAAAGCAGCACCTGCTCCACATCCTGAACAACGTGCAGTCATGCCTCTAAGTCATACATGGGCAACTGGCGGCCCGGGGGCCACATGCAGCCCCCACCTTCAATTAATGTGGCCCGCAGGTTAATACTGGAACACTGATATACTATTGATTAAAGCTGTTACAATTCCAAACATGACCTGCTTTAATTCTGTCTATATTAGTAGCATAGTGACTATAGTAGTATTAAAATGTATTTCTTTTATGTCCAATGTAGGTATTTGTATTTAGGTTCATAAAGTTAATATGAATATATAACTAAATGCGTTTGAAATTAAATCAAAATGTTAACATTTCAGGATTCCAATTCAAAATTTAAAAAATAATAATCCAGGATTCCAATTCAAAAGAAGCAAAAATAGATCTACAAGCTCAAAATGCATCGCAGCGTGATGCGTTTTGAGCCTTATTTTTTTAGCCTTATTTTATTTTTTTCATATACAATCGATCATTCAACATGTTTATTTTGAAATTGTCCTGGAAATATAAGTAGCCATGCCCCTACTACGCGTTTGAGCCAGCTTGCAGCGCAGGGGAGGGAAAAAATAAAAAAAAGCACCCCGGCCGGCCAAAAAGGTGGGGGGGATGAGATCACGGTTTTATGAAAGTGGGGGTGTCCCGTCGTACTCACAATGAATGGGTGTGACGCGCCTGGTAGGACGTAACAATATGCAATGTGGCCCTCTGGAGTGAAGGTGGAAATATAGTGGCCCTCGCCATCATCAAAGTTGCCCACCCCTGCTCTAAATAAACGTACGTACTATATCTACCAACTATCAAAAAGTGTCCAGAAGTTATTCAAGGAGTCAAAAACAAAAAAAAAAAAAAAAACGTTGCATGGATGCTCATCCTCAGTGATGTAGCACAAGCTCATCAGAGTTTCGGGTCTCGCATCATCATCATCATGATCAAGTCCCGACTTAAGTCCCAGTAGCTACCCACGATCAGTCCCATTAGGGAAGACAGGACCATTCACTCCACCACTCCGGAACTACTCTGCCGAGACTGGGAGAGGAAATCTGGCGCATGGAAGGACTAGGCTCTGTGGATTGACTCCTGTCCAGGCCCCTCCTACGTCTCCACT
This sequence comes from Nannobrachium achirus, assembly GCF_963921795.1. Taxonomy (NCBI): domain Eukaryota; kingdom Metazoa; phylum Chordata; class Actinopteri; order Myctophiformes; family Myctophidae; genus Nannobrachium; species Nannobrachium achirus. The sequence goes on along the minus strand of NC_137811.1, from coordinate 67,009,975 downwards.
CCTGCTCTCACCAGTTCCAGGACATGTGCGTTGCACCAGACTCCAGCCCCACACATTTCACTCAGGAGTGGTGGATTCTTGATCCGTAATGGTACTGCAGGCTCCACCTAGCCAACGGTGATGCTGCAGGCTCGGCTCGCGGCTTGAATGGCTATAGGGAGTCAATTATTTTGTTTTTAGATTTGATTAAATGGCTTAGTTTGATTAAAGCTGCCCTGGATTTTAACCTGTTTTAAAAAAAAGTTATATACCGGTAGTTCAGCTTTAACTCTCCACTAATTAATTCAATGCCATTGAGGAGATAATTGTCTTTCATTTAATTGATTTAATAACCGTGATGGTTTGCATCTGCTGTGAGTGTGTATCTGTATTGTATGGTAAATAGCTGATTAGATAAGAAGACGCCATTCTCTCTCTTTTTTGTTTGTTATTTTTTCCGCCTACCAGCTGGATTTCTAGAGCCAGTTTGCATTTCTCCAGCTCTGATGTCTCCCTCTCGTGTGTTCTTTGCAACGCCATTTTGTTTTTATTTCTACCGTTTGATCTCTTTATGGTGGCCACAACGTTGTGCAAGCTCTAAGAAGCAAAAGTGTGTCTGCCTGCAGTCTTTCCACGGCTGTATTGTATTGTGAGTACATTCGACCATACCTTGAACCTGGTGGTTGTGCTGTCTGTAGCCTTAGTTGAGACGCTGGTAATGTTGTAGTTGTTTTGTCTTTTGTTTGTTTCTCAAAATTTACCAGTACAAACTTACTTCATAGCGACCGCAGGGGATTTGCTCCCAGACATACAGTAACACAGAGAACCGGATCTGCGACCCGCGATGCAAATAAATCTGTTCTCATTCGTCCTCGAACTGTCAATCTGGCAGTGGGCGTCTAAAAGTGACCAACCACTGGTCTCAGATGCAGAGACAGGGTTCTAATTAAGCGCGAAGGATATATTCAGCTCATAACAGTAAACAGACAGGTTTTGACAGCTGCTTAATATCTATCTATAAATGCGACAAATCTCTGTCTGTTTGTTTGTAATCCGCGTATCTCGAGAACCGTTCGTCCCACCGGCTTCAGATTCGGCACGTGCGTTCCCCGCCGCCGCACAGAGTGCAGTGCCGGGCCTCGACTCGACCCGACTCGCGGTTTTCCGAAACCGGCGCGAAACGTTCGGAATCTCCTTATGCGGAGCTGATTGTTGACATCAGGCTGTTCCGGAGGAAATCGGCGCAATCGCTGACTCATTGTGACATCACTTCATAAAAGGCTCTGACATCACGTACGCCACATGAGTCAACAAAAAATCTCTGTGAGTGTGTATGTATGTATGTAATCCGCGTATCTCGAGAACCGCTCTTCCCACCGGCACGCACGTTCTCCAGATATGGGCATAAAATTAATGCCCGAATGCGGAGCTGATGTCTGACATCAGAGTTTTCCGCAACCGGTACTGTGTGTGCAGAGATCTCCATATATGGGCATAAGGGGACAAAGGCAAACAGATGGTCAAAACGTGTCCTATGACAACAGGTATATTGGGGTTTGCATTAAAGGGTGGGGCATTCATGGGGTCCGCTCCAAAAAGAAAATAAAAGAGACAAAGACAAACATAAGACAAGCAACAAAGCGTGGGACTGGGAGGATGACTTGAATGATGCAGATTTAAGCAGGCTGTGTATTCTGCTTAAAGAAGAAACAAACAAAAAGCGACAGAGATCTCATATATGGGCATAAAATGGACGCAGATAAACAGATATCTCCATATACGGGCATAAAGGGACACAGACAGACAGATACAGATGGGGTCCGCTCCAAAAAAGAAAATAAAAGAGACAAAGACAAACATAAGACAAGCAACAAAGCGTGGGACTGGGAGGATGACTTGAATGATGCAGATTTAAGCAGGCTGTGTATTCTGCTTAAAGAAGAAACAAACAAAAAGCGACAGAGATCTCATATATGGGCATAAAATGGACGCAGATAAACAGATATCTCCATATACGGGCATAAAGGGACACAGACAGACAGATACAGAGATCTCCATATATGGGCATAAAATGGACGCAAATAGACAGATATCTCCATATATGGGCATATGGGCATAAAATGGACCCAGAACTATATCTGCAGTGATCTCCATATATGGACATAAAATGGACACAGGCAAACAGATGGTCAAAACGGGTCCTATGACAACAGGTATAATGGGGTTTGCATTAAAGGGCGGGGCATTCATTCCCTATTTACATCGTTCCCGAGTTGGCCAGGTCGCCGACTAGACGCTGGGCCGCCCGAAGCTTCTAGTGAATATAATAACAGTACTTTACAACTGTCGGTACTTTTTCGCTGGACATACGGACATAGCTGCAGTGCGTCAGCCAGTGCAACGCACGGCAGCCTCCAGGCAGGCTGTTGTTTGTGTGTCACTGTGAGAGTGTCAGAACTTTCTCCCAAATAGGTAAGAAAGACATCATGCTATAAATTAACCTGATTATATTAAGCCTAAAATGGTTCTGCCGCCGTGCAGAACCATTTTTAACAGTTGTTAACCATTTTTAACTGTAGAAAAATGAGTAAAATCAGAGAAAAAATAATCTTTTCGCGCGCACGCGAACGGGTGCACGCGTGCTACGTGCACGTGCACAGGGGACCTCCCGGAAATGCTGATCTCAAAGTTGGGATGTCTGTGGTGTAAGTGTAACAGGTATAAACTGGTGGCTTGGGTATTTTCTTAACCGCTTAAGCTCTGAAAAACGCTCTGCAAAATGTGTGCCCATAAGGAGGCTATCAAAAGCAGAGGCGTGGTTCTTTTCCCACTCATACACCTCAGCCAGTCATACCCTGGAAATAGAGGTGGGACGATAATAGAGCTAAAATAATAGGTAAGAAGAAAACACTAGCAACTCAGACAATTGGAGCCTTTTCTTTTACAGAGTAGAGACGAGTGCAAGGCAGGAATTACAACCTTTCCATGTCAGTCACATCTTCGTCATGTCACCATGACATGAAATAATATTACAATAATTTAAAGTAATAACCCGGCCACAAGCAATTTTTGCAAGCGACTAAATCCCTTTTTTCCTTTCCAGGCGGCATTGTCCTCTGTCATTTGTCATCCATCTTTCATTGAGAGTCGTCTGAGCTTGTATTTTATCTGCTATTTTTCACAGCCTCACAGTAAAGAGACAGACTATGTTCTAAGATTATTGCAGTGAAACTAAGCGAGTTCTTTCTGTAACCAACCAAAAATCCTCTGGAATGCTGAGAGCCTTTTGGCTTCTCCTGGACACATTTTGGCAGGCGAATCGCCTCTATAGCCACCAGGGCGTCATTACGTTTTTTTCCGCTTGTAAAAAACAGGCTGACATTCTCATCCCCTCGGCAGTAGGGCTTTTAAACTGCTCTTAGAGCTTTATATTTCTTAAAATTGTTTAATCCGTTTACCAAATGTATATCCTTGTTACTAGAGAATGTTTAGCATACGTATTCTGGAGCAAACATGTGGAAAATATCAGATCTATACTCAACAACACGTGTTGTGAGTTTGTAAATTGGTTTAGTCAAAAAGAGGTTTAAGTGGTTAATTGTCTTACTTTTACACTTTAATTATTATAATTATTTACCTTTTAACTTTTTTACTTTGTGGATTGAGAATGTTTAAGACCATTTTATTCCACAACTAGCTGCTCGGAGTCATTTGTTTATCTTTGTATGTTTGCATGTTAACTCATTCTGAGCCCAGGACATTAACGGATTAGGGGGTCCAGAGTGCCCCCTCCCGGCCCCATTAACGGCCGCTGTCTTATTTTGAAGGCCAGAAGTCTAGACCGGAAGTACTTCCGGTCTGACGTCATCGGATCGTGCGCCGGAACCGATGCGTGTCCACGTGGAGTTGTGTAATGGCCGACCGGGAGCTTTTATAACTGTGTAAAATAAGCGAGCATCTGCCTCCATCCTAGCTTCTAAAGTGTAGTTTTGAGATAATGGACATTAAAGATGAGATCGGCCGTCCACCTCAATGTTATGGGATGACTATTGTGTGCTCGTGGAGCCGTGATGATGACAAATCAGCGCGGATTTCGTCTCCGGAGCGTCGGCCATTGTACTAGGTATTTTTACTCGCCGTTACAGTAATATATTACTTTTCCCGCGACATCGCGTGGATGGCACTATAGATACTCTATTACTTTTCCCGCGACATCGCGGGGTTGGCTTTTAATGAGTTAAGATGTTTTTCTGTTTTGGGCTGCTCAAAACTAACTAACCGCCCGAGTGGGATTAAATGAAGTCGTTTGAAGTTTGTAAGAGCGAGTGCAGAGCGTCCACTCCTCTGACTTTTTATTTCTGTTTAACATGTTAAACTAGACACTTGCTCTACATTTGCATGCTGCCCATACATTTTTTATACACTTTGCCTTCAACTCGGCATGCTAATATCACCCACTGGAAGACCAAGACCCAAGTCTTTCAATCGGTTCTGTGCTCCCTTTTTTTGTTATTATAGAGCTATCAAATAGGCATTTTCAAACTTTTTGTGCCCAAGGCACACCCAAGGCCAAGTAAAAATCTCAAGTTATACCTGTATTCACATCCGTGCAAAAAGCACGGGCCCGCATGTAATTACCTGAAGTGATACTTCAGCATTAATGCCATGGAGTATGCACGGAATACTCCATCGATGTATATCGTCGTTGTCGGGTGGAAACCGTGTATGTCCAAAACCGTTTGTTTTGTATTTATCATTTTAAAAATGATCGAAACAAGTGAAAATAGCCGATCTACAAGCACACAATGCCTCGCGGTGCGAGGCGTTGTGTGCTTGTAGATCGGCTATTTTCACCAGTTTTGTGCGACAGTCTTGTGTTGTGAAGCAGGGCTTTGCTTTATTCGATTCCCGACGACCATTGCCACGTGTCACTCCCCATCTCTCTCCCCATTTCCTGTCAGTCTACTGTCCTATCAATAAAGGCATAAAAGGCCCAAAAAAAATCTACCTATGAAGGTGGATTCTGCTTCTCAATCTGAATGGAGTGGTTTCTTGCCATTTGTGAGTTTATGCAAAAATACGCTCCTTTCTCCATAAAAAATAGAAAGGCAAAACAGGGAAATAAAGTTGAAAAAATGCATTTGCAGGGAAGTTTCATGAAAAGAGCAGTAAACACAGAAGAGGTGAAACGGCACATCTTTAGTACGCGTGGAATACTCCATCGACGGAGGGGTACATATTGTCGTTGTCGGGTGAAAATCTTGTATGTCCAAAATCGTTCGTTTTGCATTTATCATGTTCAAAATGATTTGAACTAGTGAAAACAGCCGATCACACAAAGCACACAAAGATCTGCTGTTTTCACTACCTTTGTGTGACGGCCTTGTGATGAAGCAGGGCTTAAAGGTCTTTGCACACTGCTGCGTTTTTCGGGCCGAATATCGGAGTGAATTTCGGAGTGCGTGAATAAAAAAATCAACCTCACGTTATGTCAATCACATTTGCACACTGCCGCCCGTTTCGTATTTATTTTCGGACCAGGGTTGATTTTTCCCGATTTTCGCGTCCCTTGGTCTCTCTCTCTTTCCTCTCTCTCTCCCTGGCCTACGGCTTTCGGATTTCCAAAACGTAATGAAAACACGCAGTGCAGTGTGCAACCACCTTTAGTTTGTGAAAAAAACGTAGGTTTCTGCCCTGACAGTGACGATGTATGTGTGTGCGACCATACTGCAGTGCTCTGACCTGGCGTTGAGGGGTCGTCGGCAGGGCACAGAGTCGCGGATGCAGGTCCCAGAGGCTGGGTCCGCCAGCTCCACGATGACAAAGGGACGCTCCTCCAGGGTGACCACCCGAAGGTGCTGGGCGTCGTCGGGGGGCTTGAGGAAGGGTCCGTAGCGCGACCAGGCCGGGTACCTCAGCCTGAGCACCCCGTTCTCCCACCAGCCTACCTGAGGGGGAGACGGACACACACACACACACACACACACACACACACACACACACACACACACACACACACACACACACACACACACACACACACACACACACACGTTAGACACAGTCTACATCAAGGGTCTTCAACAGGGGGTCCGGGACCCCTAGGGGGTCCTCAGAGTCACTACAGCTAAGAAGGTCCTCCAAATCGTTGTGTGATAGAAACCTTTTTTCTCCTTTTGAGCGGTGGTCACAACGCTCCTATACGTGGCCGTGTGTGTGGGTCTGTCTGTCTGTCTGTCTCCGTGTCTGTCTGTCTGTCTGTAGCCTGCAGTAACCTTTTCTGACCACACATGTTAAGGGAGGGGCGCTGTTGCACACACACACACACACACACACACACACACACACACACACACACACACACACACACACACACACACACACACACACACACACACACACACACCACCGCTCAGTTCACACGAGTGTGATTTTTTGTATTAACCACTTGAACCCTAGTGTCCTTATTCGGAGAACTTTAGCCAAAAATAGCCGATCTGCAAGCTCAGACGCCTCACAGCACGAGGCGTTGTGAGCTTGTAGATCGGCTATTTTCAACAAAGAGGTTTGGTGTAGAGGGGAAAAAGAGCAGACTAAGTACAGAGTGAAAAGTGAAAGTGAATGTTTATCAAGTATTGACGGTTCAAGTGGTTAAATATCTGAAAACACAAATTGACATGAATCCAAAATACACTGATGATTGTGCTGTCAAACAATGAAACTATGGAATCTACAGGTTGTGGGGGTCCCTGCATCATCTCTCTTTCAGCTAAGGGGTCCTAAATTGCTTTTTTTTTGGTGCCAAGCCCAATTTGAACAATGTTGCACTAAACCACTGCAAAACTGTCGCTGGAGTAGCGGGAACGCCACCGTCGCTCCCTGCAATGTTGTGGCCCTCGGCTTGGTACCCTAGACATAATTTGGCCCTTGGGGAAAACTAATTGGGGAACCCTGGTGTAGTGCCTCGGTAATCTATCACAGGTAAATCAAGGACCATCAGTCTAAAAACAATAGGCAATACTACTATACTCAAAATAATCATCTGTACATTGAAATTATAGGTTACCTTGTAAACAATAATGAACCTAGCAACTTTTTTTCTGAAAAGTATTTATTCAAAAATTACAAAAGGAAAAAAAAAGGTATGTTGCTATACACTGTACATAGCAACATAACATAACTAACTAACTCAAAAGGGGTTCCCGGATTGAAAGGTAAAGTTACGTATAGGGGTTCCAGTTCTAAATGGGTTGTTAATAACATGCCATCCAAATAACATTCTTAACATCGCGACAAGAAAAACAAGAATGGGTGAAATGCAGAGGACAAATTCCAGGTATGTGCAAACGTACTTGGCCAATACCCCCAACAACAACTACCAAAGGGAACGCATTTATTTATTATTTTAGCTCGACCCCTGCAAGCCTCACCTCGCTGTTAGCCTTGTCATTGTAAATAAAGTCATTTGAACTTGCTCTGCCTCCGGTTGTTCTACTCTCCTGGCACACACGTGGCACCATGTTTGTACAAAATACCCCTTCCTCTGAACAGTCAGGGGGTCAAGCTCAAACCTTGCTGTTTTACGAGGTAATTGGCCTTGTATTCCGCAAGGAAACAATGGCAGAAGTTCAGAGTCACTTCTGTCCTCGTTTGACTTGTCATTCTGACTTTTATTTGCTATTTGGCTGATGCCTCTTAAAAGGAATAATTCACCTTACAGAATAATTCTTTTATTTCCATCAATTACTCACCCGGTTAAGCCTTGAAGTCATAGAACATTTTTGCTTTTGTTACATTCCTTCCTGGTGAAGGATCCAAAACCAAAGAGAATACATGATGAATTTGAGAAAATATGGGGTTCAGGAGTGAAGGCTCATTCCCCAACAGACGCAGAAGTTCAGAGTCACTTCTGTCCTCGTTTGACTTGTCATTCTGACTTTTATTTTCTATTTGGCTGAGATATCTTTATAAGCCTCTTAAAAGGAATAATTCACCTTACAGAATAACTTTTTTATTTCCATCAATTACCCGGTGAAGCCACCATCCACTTCAATTGAAAACAATATTTTTTTATCGTTATAGCAGCCAGTGGGAAAGGGCCTTAACAACCGCAAACCTGTTTTGGAAGAAATGAGGACTGTTCGGTGGACACTTGGATTATACTGTGCTTTGTACTTTACAAGGGATTTTATATCGTTTTGCAGTTGTTAATCCTGGCCCCCTGTTGTATCTCAAGGCACACCTGTATTCTAGTGACCATGCCATTTTGTAACGTCTGCAATATTGATATTAACGTCTGTCATCAAGGATCAGCAGGTGATAATTGAACATCAAGTGATGCATTTTCAGAGCAATGTCTACCTATACAAAATGGCTGGCAAGAGTTGTAAATGTATGTATGATATTAAGTTTGCGAAGCACTGCTGTGCAGTAGAATAGAATGTGCTCACTGCTGTGTGTGCTCTAATACGACGTGGATATCATGAGCATGCTGCTGATTTGTCTCATGGGAGGACGGACTGCCCTTTTGTGATGTTGACAAACTGGGTTCTGGGATGCAGTCATATCTATCTGATGGGCAGCAGTGGGTTAGCGGCTGGTCTTTAAGATACTCTTAAAGAGGATCAGTGCCCAGTAACGTGTACCTGTCAAACTACTTCTCTAGAGTGAGTGCCCACGGGACCAATGGAGATCATCTTCGTTCCCCCAAAATTTGTCTCAAACATGCTCAAACTCAAAACTAACCTAAAACTAGATCTGCACTCAGTCGAGGTGCCAACTTGCGCCTCACGCTCAAGCAGGCCACACATGGCCTACTTGTGCCACAAGGTGTGCCGCTGCTGGCCTCATGTCCCTAATGTCTTCGCCCGTTAATGAAGACATTACCAAGAGCGCTCTTATATACCAAACTCAGCTGACAATGACATCATCACCAGGAATGCTGGTCCCCCATTGGCTGTAGGGGGACACCTACATACATACATACATTCCCAGAATCCCAGCTGTTTCAGGGCTACGGTCTTCAAAAGTCCCAGTCACCTACTGTACAATGTACATATACCCAGCCCATTACAGTACTTGCGCGCTCTGCTTGCACAAGAAACTAGAAAGATGCAATTCTGGGTAAAATTGCAAGTGTGGTTGCAATGATGTCAAGCAGGGGCGTCACACCAAATTATGGGCCCTGGGTACAAGGATTCAAATATTGAAAAATAGCAGATATACAAGCTCACAGCGCGGCACTTTAAAAAATCTGAAAAGAAACCTATGTTTCCATGTCAGTGGTGCTCAAACTTTTTCATGTCAAGGACCCCCAAGATGATATGTATTTGGCCACGGATGCCCATCACAAAATATTTAGTTCCAGGGACCCCCCAGAAGCAACATTTGAGTTACAAATGTTCGCTTAAAAAGTACATACTGTATATTCAAAGAACTTTCACACATTTTCATGACTTCTCGAAAATAGCAGATCTACAAGCTCGCTGTGAGCTTGTATATCTGCTATTTTTCAATAGCTAAAGTTACTAGGGCCCCTCCACCTTGGGCCCTAGTAACTCAGTCCCACTTCCCTCCCCCTTGTGACGCCCCTGATGTCAAGTGAATCATGACCAATCTGATCGTCCAAGATATTGGGCCTTACAACCGGGATAACATTACTCTAAAAGTTTACAAAACACTTTGCCAGCCAATAGGAACCGTTAGGAACCGGAACCGATAAGCAGAACCGGAACGGGACTCGTGTTTTGAGTCTTATTGCTACACAGTAGTAAATAGATAGATAGAACATTTAGGATGGGAAAAATATATGAATTAATTAACTACTTAACCACTATTTCAAATTGGGGAATATCGGTTCATAATATCGGTTATCGACCTCTTTGATCACAACTTTATCGATATCGAATATGAAAATCCCATATCGGTCGACCCCTAATATACAGGTAAGTGATATTACACTGATTGTATAGTATATGTTCTTGAGGTAATTGTTCATCCCCCAATATCATGAAGGCACATTTTACCTTTTAATCCCTGTTCTCAAAATATTTTATTTTATATGGGCATAAAAGGGACACCCCCACCCCCACACACACCTCTCTCTACAGTCCCGTAAATCAGTGGAATCGCTGATCTGTGGACAGCCAAACGTGTTCGACGTCATAATCGGTGCTCTGAACCGTGTGCATTGATGCAGCAAGATGCTCGTGTGGAGGAGGAGCAGGACACAGGAAGACAGGCGGAGGGAGAGAGAGAGAGAGGGAGGAGAGAGTGTGTGAGAGACAGAGAGAGAGAGAGACGGGGAGGGAGGAGGACAGAGGGCATGAAGCTGACCTTCACACACGTGCACTGCTTCTGCTTGCCCATGGTATGTCGTCGTCGTCGGGTGGAAACCTCGTCCAGAACCGTTTGTTTGTATTCATCATTTTAAAAATGATTTTAAATAGTGAAAATATATGTACAAGCATAAAACAAGCACAACCCCTGTACAACACTAGTGAAAATAGATCAGATCTGCAAGCACACAATGCCTCACGATGCGAGGCGAGGCGTTGTGTGCTTGCAGATCGTCTATTTTCACTAGTTTTGTGCAACAGTCTTGTACTGTGTGATGAAGCCTCACGATGCAAGACGCTGTGTGCTTGTAGATCGTCTATTTTCACTATTTCTGTGTGACAGTCTTGTATGATGAAGCCTCGCGATGCAAGGCGTTGTGTGCTTTTACATGGTCTAAACATTCAAATTTGAAACTTGGAGATACGAGTTTTCTGTCCCGATAGTGACGATGTGCAGGTCAGGGCTCCAGCCTCCACACGAGCAGCCAACCAGGGCCGGACTGGGACACAAATTCTGCCCTGGCATTTTGGCAAAGACCGGCCAACCACAACCGGCGCGAACCGAACTTAGAAGATCTACAAGCCCACAACACATTGAGGCAGCGACGCGTTGTATCACTTGTTTTATGTTTGGGTGGGACTCCTGGGCCACAGTAGCCTGTGATTGGGCTACTATAGGCTGGTATTCAGATGATAGACAAATCAGTGGACCAATCATGTGATGTCTCTCTGCTCGGTGGGCCTATACAGAAGGATTGGCCTTCTCCACTTAGTGGCTGCCCAGCCTAAAAATTACTGTAATTATCCTAAAATGGCCCAACGGGCATACTCCATGTTCCACATTTTGGTGGTATAGCAGTAGAACGAGTTTGACCCTTTGTTTGAGTTGACTCTGGGTTGAACGTGATCTGTGGCACTGCCTCTGGTGTTGTAATTGTAATGTGGACGTCCTTAACGTTTTTCAAGAACAAGAACAATTGGACAGTTAAATAGGCCTGGATGCTGCAGCTGTGTGGCACTTTATTGTTGCAACAATGAGTGTTGCAACAATGCTGTGTGAGGTGTAGAAAAAGGGGTAAAAAGTCATGACCAATTTGAGCTTGTAGACATTTCAAAACATGTTTGTTGATCTCTCAACTATTCCTCTTTTTCCAACACAATCTGTTGTCAAATTGACAGCGAAAGAGAAGCTGATCCGAGGCTTGTTCAGCCAAAGGTAAACACGCTCGCTAAGGCACTGATTCGACCCCTTTGACTTCCTCTGACATTTTCCAAAGTGTCTGCCCACACAGCGAGTGCACCCAGCAGACCCAGCTGTCAATTAAGGCCTGGTTAAGGCTGCGGGTAGCCCAGGTGAAATCCCACAAGGTTCCATAGCACCCTGGGTCCAGTCAGCTCCCTGACACATGCTTTGAAGAACCAAAGCCAGCCTATAGACCAATTTGGGTGAGCGACAGGGGGGCTACGCGCACCGTAGTGTCTTTGATTGATTGAGTGTTTTATTAGACAAAAATGGAGAACAGTACTAGTATAGTTAATACAATAAAAATCACACCCGTGCGAAGTGAGCGGTGCACAGGCGATTTTCATTATGATCATTAAAGTTATACCATGTAACTTTTTTTATAAAACAAATCTTAAAATTGTCCTAACTGTTAAATCGCTAAAGTTTTAGAACACCCACTCTGTTATTTTCAGCTTCTGAAGCCTTCTCTTTATATGTTTTCTATGAGTTGTGAGGGGGTAGAATTTCCCGGCAAAATGATGTCATCTCCCACATGATACACTACCGGCCAATCACAGCGCAGATCATACACCACCGGCCAATCACAGCGAGTCTTGCTGTCTCTAAAGGAAGTAGCTTCACTCAGCAACTGTGTTTACATTGGTGAAGGAATCTTGCCTGCTACTCCCTCAATCCTGGTCGGGAGACGGTGGTCCGCGGACCCCCGTTTTGGTGGTCCGCGGCGACTCCGGCCGAAAAAAGCAATACCGCTACTGACCACTAGTTGAGCAGCTTCCACAGTACAGCTTTAATAGTGTAAAAAAAAAAGAAATATAGATTTTCATATATGTATGATCATTAATACTGTAATGGAAAAGCAATACAAACAGAATGGAGTTGGGGGTTATTGGCAACACGTCAAGGACACAGCGGGATTTTGATTGGCTAAGACAGATCTAAATTGGCATGAACAACACAGTGTTTGATTGGTCTGTTCTGTTTGGCTAAGACATGTCGTCATGGGTAGAACAGCTTCTGATTGGTCGATTCTAATGTTTAGTTAATCAACTAGCCAATCGATGATGAATGAAAGAATAGTCCCGTGCTAATATGTTTTAGCTAAATATGCTAAAAGTGAAATATAGGAGCGGTTTGCACCGCTCAAAAATGTAGTACAGTACAAGTACAGTTAAACACCCTGCCTAGAAGGAGCATCCCAAATGAGTCCTTTTGTGGCCTTTTTCATGTCGGAAGTCCTTGCTATTCAATTCATGGACATAGCAAGCAAAAAAAAAACAAAAAAACATTCAAATATCATCGCAGTTATAAAAACGCTATATGTACAGGGTAGGGGAGACAAGGTGGGTGGGGCTAAGGTAAGAGTGGGGGATGCTCACTTCTCGCCTGTCTATGGGAGAAGTGATAACTACCTCCGCCTCTGGCCTCCTGAAAGGTGAGTTCTCAGGGCAGTTTTGAAGGATGCCAGTGAGCTACATGTTTTAAGGGAAGTAGTAAAGGAATTCCACACCTGGGTGGCAGTGTTGTTACTGTATAATACAGTAACAGTCTCAATGTTGCTGGCGTGGCCACTGTGCGTGTGCGACATTGAGGCTCTTTGATTTGTCTCCAAAAATATAATATCCACAGCTGGAGAGGGTTTGTTTTGTTACATTATAGGTACAAAATAAACAGTTGAAACCCGTTAAAAAACACAAACGAAACCGGACCGGAACAACCCACTTTTTTTTTTTACCGCTCGCGCAAACCTCGTGCATGCGCAAACCCTGTGCACACGCACACCTTGTGCACGTGCACAGGCGTGCGTGCATGAGGAGCCCAGAGCTCTGGCACCTATTAATTTACAAATAAAGCACTGAGTTGAGGTATTACATTTAGTTTGACTCAAATATTGTGAAAGTAGCCTATATCTACTGTACAAGCTCAAGGCTTCTATTTCAGCGTAACAACTTTCCAGGAATAGAGGCTGTATTTTCCATTACCTTGTCATCCCCACCGTTCATGTCATTGGCAAGGCAGGTTTCTGAATTAGTGTGCCCACAGCCCTCCTCTGAGACACAGAGTGGGTAGACAGGGCAAACAGGGCTTCAAATACCCATTGAGAAGAATGGCATTAAGTGCCTTCTGCAACCAGCAATAGCGACAACTTCTATCCCATCCAATGTGTATACATTTGAATACTTGAAATGGGACATTCTGCATAATGAGTACTTTATACTTTTAATTTTGACCAATACTTTTGTACTTTTACTCAAGTCAATTTTGAATTCCAGACTTTAACTTGTAACAGAGTATTTCTACATTGAAGTATCGATACTTTTACTTATGTAATAAATGTGAATACCAGTGTGCCCTCGATCGGCACACACCCGCTGTGTGGGAACCACTGATAAACATTATAAAAAACAACAACCGTTAAAGAGGTATTATGATTATACTAGGTGGAAGATTTTTTCCAAAAAAGTATACAGAAAGTGTACAGAAATTATGTTTTTATGTGGCCACACCCACCAGTTCATTAACTCTCCCAACGCTTTGAACGTTCACGTTCGCCCGATTTCGCAAGACCTCTCCGCCAATACGGCGCTCGTTCGGTTCGTTCGTCTGATGACTGTAAGCTGATGAGGGGTCGCGCGGCCGTCTACTGTAAACACATTTTCCGCGGTGATGGTGTAAAAAATCCATTATGCGTTAACATCAACGGAGAACAATTCACTTCCTTGTTGATTTCCTCTGGCTGTAAGGCTCTGTGGCCAGTGACTGGTCTTCTTCTTCTTCAACACATAACAGGCAAATTCACATTCATTCTCGCATGACGCCGCCCTCTGCTGCCTGGCAGACCAAAGTGCACTATTGCACAACCCAAAAAAATAAAAATAAATAAATAAATGTCTGTCTGTCTATCTACTATAACGTCGCAAAGGTAAGCCGCTTTTTGATGGCACCAGACCCAATAAATAAATAAATAATCTGGCAGTAGGAGAGTTAAGTATGCCTGGTTGTCAGGTGGGTGGTAGCTTCGCGTAGCCAGCCTTACTCATTTGCGAAAAGAAAAGCCTGGTTAACCCTGCAAGGCCCGAAGTAATTTCTACTGGCCCAAAAAAATTGAAAAAAATCAGATGGTGTTGTAGGAGTCCTAATCACAGGAAAATGTAATTTAAAAAAATTAAAAATGTTTTTGTAAGGTTTTATAGCCATAAATCATAAAACATGTTCTAATTTGCATTTTGGGGATATTTTCACAATAATAAAATATGTACATGTTCTAGACATTCTAAGGATCACGAAAAAACAATATTACAGGCATTTTACTTATATTTTAGTGAGGAATAGTTTCAGTTAAAAAGTGAGATGTTGTTCGTCCAGAAGCTGGAATTTCAACTTCTCTGGGAAGTGTGAATGTCAGTCTCTGTGGGGGGTATTTATATGCAAATATCGTGGCCAATGGCATTGTAATACTAAACAATAGGATTTAATGGTGATGTTAATGTGAAAAAAGAACAGGAAAACTAATTATAACATTTAAAAAAAAAATGATTTAAAAAACGTTGCCAAAAAGCAACGCTGGGCCTTTAGGGTTAAAGGAGTGATACAGACCAAAATAGGACCCCCCCTGAATGAGAATGTTTCCACAGACGTTCTTACCTGGTTCGGTTGATATGTCTCATTTCTGCCCCTGTTCTGAGATTTGTAGATTAGTCCACACATCTAAAACGGGCTTATCGTCTCTATCCAAAAGCGCACATTTCGGCCGCTTCCAAAAAAAAAAATCTTTTATGAATCGTCCACAAATGCTTCCTACAGACACCACACACGGTGTTTTAGCAAGACGCTCTGTGCATTCTATGTAAACAAAGCAATGAGCACGGCCACTTCCTGCCTCGCTCCAAGAGCTAGAGCGGAAGTCTTGCGAGAATCTTGCGAGAGCTCGAGGCAGCATCGCTTTCCTTAGCCCTGTTAAACAGGCTATTAACCCTTCACAGGCTACAACAGCGTGTCTGGTATGTCTAGGAATTCATAAACATTTTCTTTTTGGAAGCGGCCGAAATGGGTGCTTTTGGATAGAGACGATAAGCCTGTTTTAGCAGTGGGGACTAATCTACAGATCTCAGAACAGGGGCAGAAATGAGGGATATCAACCTAACAAGGTAAGAAGGTCTGTGGAAAGATTCTCATTCGGGGGGGGGGTCCTATTTTGGTCTGTATCACTCCTTTAAGATATGAATCAGAGAGTTCTAGGAGGTGGGGCTAAATCTTCCCGGAAGTTGTCTTTTTTTCACAGTGCGGTGTCCCTGCAAACGTATTCCCCGCTGAAAGAAACATTGTTCTACTTCCTCATCGGTTGTGCTCAGAATAAACAATATACAAACAAAAACATCAATTCGGACAACGTTACACCTATTAAGAGCGAGTTAAGAGCAACACTCTTTGTGTTTGTTTCGCTGGGGAATGTAAACAGACCCGCACCACATGCCGTAATCTTCTGTTAAACGCAGCACTTCCGCCAATTCAGCTAGAACCAACCGGAAGTCATATTTTTCCCAGGGTGGGTGGGTGGCACTGGCGACCCAGCTGAAGTTAGCCACACCCACAGTGTTGGGTGAATGGTAAAAGGGGTGGGGCTGAGCTTATGATGTCATTAACTCAGTGTTTTTCAGTTGGGCCTTTTGACTCTGAGGCTTTTCAGCTTTCAGGAAGAAACCAAACATACACAGGGAAGGCAGATTTGCACATTATAACCACACCCGGTTATAATGTCTATTAGCGTAATGTTAACTCCATAGACACATACAAAACAGAACAAGTACAAAACTATGGCACCACCTCTTTAACTGGAACCAAACCAAACCAACCAAACTCAAGCAAACATCGGGCGCACACATTGACACAATGATGTAACCTCAGCTCAAAATAACGACACCATGTGCACACACACACACACACACACACACACACACACACACACACACACACACACACACACACACACACACACACACACACACACACACACACACACACACACACACACACACACACAGCTACACCGCGCCGGTGACGACCAACCCCTTAAAAAAAAAACGTCTCCGGTCCCGCTCCGCATCCCCATCTGCTGTAACCACCGGTAGCAACCGCTCTCCATAGCTGCACCCCTGTTCCCTCTCCTGTCTCTTTTTATGCATTGTTTATGTGCACATGCTGTCGCCGGGGGAAGCTCTATCTGGAACATATAGTCCCGTGACAGCCCCACCGGGGCCCCTGTTGCACGCCGAGTGGAGAGAGAGAGCGTGGACGGACGGGGGGGGAGGACCACAGGCGCGGTATCATTTGACATACCCTGCTATCACCTGGAGGCAAAATAACCGAGTTAGGCCTGAAAAATACATACAAATGTCTTCTAAATACGTATGTTTCTATCATCAGTGGTGCAGTGGTGGTAATGTCAAGGACCCCTAGAAAGAGGTATTTGACCGCCGACCCCCATCTCAAAATATTTTGTTCCAGGGACCCCTCAGAAGCAAAGATTTACAAAGATTTGCACAAATGTTCATTTTTTCCCCCAAAAATAGCAGATCTACAAGCTCGCAATGCGGCACTCTGTGCCGCGCTGTGAGCTCTGCTATTTTAAAATAATGGTTAAAGTGGTGAAAATATCACGTAACAAAGATGCGTTTCCGGTCTTAATGGCATAAGTGGCATGACAAGCGAAAGCCAGGGCAACGTCGTGCAGTCTCTCACCCACGAGGTGACGCGCGCGTGCGCACACACACACACACACACACACACACACACACACACACACACACACACACACACACACACACACACACACACACACACACACACACACACACACACACACACACACACACACACACAGAAAAGCGGTCACGCACACTTTAGACGGGTACACACGGGCACACACATACGCATACTGACACGAAGACATGACACAATATGAATACTTAAGCAGGAAGCTAATATATAGTTTGGCAGCTGTGTTAGGTTTGACTGGCTGTCTGTGCCAACGCAGGCATTGGCAGGAGAGAGCGAGAGGAGACAGTAAGAGGATTTAGAGAAAGCAGACAGTGCTAGAAGAGGTACTCTTTGCCAGAGTACTAGAGTACAAGTAGTAATACCACAATGTAGAAATACTTTGTTACAAGTAAAAGGTAGCCTGGCTCCAGCCCCTGAATCACTAGCCACTCCCATTAAAACATTTGTTTAGGCGATTCAGGGGTCTGGTGACTCTCTCAATGGAGAGGCTCGCTCGGTTGACAATCTGTACGGCAAATCAGCGTCATTTCGACTCATTCCCAAACATAAACAAACGCTGTGTCGCCCACCGCGGTAACATGCGATCGTATTGATCTCACTATGAAACAGGAGTAGCAGACATGTTTTACTGTGTTTGATTACTAGTTAGTAGCGCTCCTATTCTGTTAAGTTTCTTTGATTAGTACTGTAAGTATAGCAACATGTTAGCCAGCCACATAACAACACCATGAGGGTCACATAACGACGTCATCTGCTTTGCTACGGTTGTGACTGATAAGGCGGCGAACCAATCGAAGAAGACACCCATCCCAGAAACGGCTGCTGTAGGAAGAGATTTCAGACTGAATAATGGAGTGAAACGAAATGAAAATTCAGGTGTCAGGCTAAGTAAAAGGGTCTGTTATTAAAACATTTACTTGAGTAAAAGTATCAGCATTACCAGAGTAAAAGTACTCAAAATGTAAAAAGAAGGGCCCCTGATTCAGCCCGGGAAAAGGAGTTGGAGAGTCCCTCATTGCGCGCGGTCATTGGCCGCGCACCAGATTTTTTCGCCTTCCGGGCACGCTGCGAGGCCCTAAATACTAACCGATGATCGGTTACTGTGATTTTAGGTCTCATCGTTTTTCTGGTATAAAGAGAGTCTAATGATGTTGTATGTAGACCATCTAGGAGTAGTCAAGGAAGCTAGGGAGTAGTGGGCCGGTATTCAGATGATAGACAAACCAGTAGGGCCAATGTGATGGCTCTGTGGGCCGCTGCTACTCTCTCTGTAGCTGCTACTCAAAGATTGGCCATTTCAGATCATGAGAGACAAGCCAGTGGGCCTATAAAATTAGTTATATTTACTTTGTGGGCCGGACATTTTTTTTTTTAATGGCCGGCCTGGACAGGCCAGGAATGGACCAGCCGTTCGGGAGTTGTCCCGCTTTTCCCAATGGCCAGCAAATACATTAAGTGGTTAATGTACTTATGTAAATCGGCAAAGTACAGTTATTAAGAACTAAAGCTTTAGTTTAGTGGAGTACAAAAAAGCATAACAATTGCCTCTGGGACGTAATGGAGTAATAGAACTTTGTTTCCACCACATGGTTGTTAGGACAGCTGGGAAGACGAGAGAGAGAGAGAGGAAGGGGAGAATACGAGAGAAGAGGAGAGAGACAGAGAGAGAGAGAGAGAGAGAGAGAGAGAGAGAGAGAGAGAGAGAGAGGAAGAAGGTGAGCTGTGAGGAAGAGGAGCAGGGCAGCTGACAGCGTTTTCGCCCGCACTTCGACCAAAGTGGCTCAAGCTACACTCAATCAAATCCCTCTCCGGAGACACAGCCAGGATACAGATAGGCCAGAGTGACACACGCACGCACGCACGCACGCACGCACACACGCACACACACACACACAGTGTCAAACGCAATCGTCCAAAAGGTAAAAGAAAATGACTAGAAAAGGTGCACTCAGTGGAGTTTAAATCTCCTCCAGCAGGCACCCACGATAATAACATTTACTGTACACTGACAGACACAGAGATGTCAACCATGTGCCTGTCTCTCTATGTCTGGTCAGATAGGGCCGCAGGCAGGTTATTGGATTCAGTATATCGGTGACAATCAGACTTTTTAGCTTTACCAGACATATGATACTGTATCTATCTCATAAGTCAGTGTGTCACAGGTTGAGCGGATATGTTGGCATGTCGATCGGCTATTTTCAGCGACGACAATTAAAGGCAGGGTAAGTGATTTCACTTAAAGGAGTAGTTCACCCCTAAAATGATTTTTTCTCTATTGATTACTCACGCCGTGGAGACTTGAGTTCAATAATATTATTGGGTTTTTGTCGCATTCCTAAGAGAAACAAATATATAATACATTTACCTCCATTGATTCCGGTTTGGGTCCCCATCAATGGGGGTAAAATTTACTATAATCACATTTTTGTCGTAGGAATGCGACAAATACAAAAACATAGTATTGAACTCAAGTCTCCATGGCGTGAGTAATCAATAGAAAAAAAAAATAGGGGAACTACCCCTTTAAGTTTCAGTTTCAGTTTTCATGTAGGTGACAGGCGGGGGCCTTCCTCCAATCATGATCAAGTTGGGGCGGGCCTTGCTGCACGTAAGGCCCGCCCCCACTCGACCATGATTGGAGGAAGGCCCCACTCTATCCTGATTGGAGGAAAACCTGTCACCCAACCCAATGTTGGCTAAAGCGTGGTTGTAAGCAAAGTAGTCGACCTGTGGGTTTTCTGCGAAGGCTTCCCCCACAACACGGATGGATGCTGGGGTTGAAGGTGTTGTTTGGCTGTGTTGCTGCTGAGCGGAGCGGTGATGACGCAGGCATCGTAAAGACAACATTAACTATGCAGCCAGAGCCAGCAGCGAGGATGTGCAAAACAGCCAGGCAATGCGTCTCATCCTCATCCTGTGCTTCTTGTGTGAAAGACAGAATTGGTATATCGTTCTACGATGGCATTCTGTGCCCTCGTTTGCGTGCGCATGTGTGTGTTGGCATTCTGATGTGAGCTTATACAGAATGTGTGTGTGTGTGTGTGTGTGTGTGTGTGTGTGTGTGTGTGTGTGTGTGTGTGTGCGCGTGCACATGCGCATGCGCACGTGTGTCCATGCAGAAAAATATGTGTGCGGAAGGAAGCACTCAGTCTTCTTGTGAGTCTGTGTGTGTGTGTCTGTGTGCGTGCGTGCGTGCGTGCGTGCGTGCGTGCGTGCGTGCGTGCGTGCGTGCGTGCGTGCGTGCGTGCGTGTGTGTGTGTACGCATGCGTGTGTGTGTGTTTGAGGGGGTGGAGGGTTGTACCAACCAGTGTAAGGGGCAGAGCAGGGGGCTCTCTCTAATTGAAAGGGATCGGAGGAACATGGTAGCACTAGCAGTGAGTGAGTATGCCCCCCCCCCCCCCCCTCCCCCCACACACACACGCACGCTGGTTTTAACAGCCCACCAGAGTGTGTGTGTGTGTGTGTGTGTGTGTGTGTGTGTGTGTGTGTGTGTGTGTGTGTGTGTGTGTGTGTGTGTGTGTGTGTGTGTGTGTGTGCGCTTGCACTCATGCGCATATGTTCTTGTGTGGGTGGGCGCATCGTTATGTGCGGCTGTGTGAGATTTGGCCCCATGTAGGTGTGCGTGTGAGAGTGTGAGAATGTGAGTGTGTGAATGCTCCTAGGAGTGTACTGTGTGGTGTGGTTTGTACCACATCAACCGTGTGTATGTGAGTGTGTGTGTGTGTGTGTGTGTGTGTGTGTGTGTGTGTGTGTGTGTGTGTGTGTGTGTGTGTGTGTGTGTGTGTGTGTGTGTGTGTGTGGGTGTGTGTGTGTGTGTGTGTGTGTGTGTGTGTGGTTTGTACCACATCAACCATGTGTGCATGAGCAAACAAGCGGCGATCTCTGAGGGAAGTCCAATCCCTCCATATTAAATGGATGAAGAAAAACACACACACACACACACACACACACACACACACACACACACACACACACACACACACACACACACACACACACACACACACACACACACACACACACACACACACACACACACACTCCTCTAATAGGTGACAGGCGCCCACAACAAGGATTTCTGAGCAAAACTTGTCTTTGTACAATATGCATTGAGATGCAGGGTGTGCTTGTGCTCGTTCTCCCTCTTTCCCACACACACACACACGCACGCACGCACGCACGCACGCACGCACGCACGCACGCACGCACGCACGCACGCACGCACGCACGCACGCACGCACGCACGCACGCACAGACACAGACACAGATCGATCGGAAAATAGAAAAATATTCTTGAAAAGGTAAGGAAAAATCACTCATGTGATGAGTACATGTTATACGTTCCAAGACATCCTATACACACACGAGCGCTCACACGCGACATCCCGAGCACACATACACGTGGTGTTGATGTTGTGTGTGTGTGTGTGTGTGTGTGTGTGTGTGTGTGTGTGTGTGTGTGTGTGTGTGTGTGTGTGTGTGTTGGACTAGAGCAGTCAAATCCATTAAATGCACCAATCAGCAGTGGTTTCCTCGGTCCAATGAGACGAGAGCGGAGGATCCGCACGGAAACAAGTCGACAGCTATCGATCCGCACCGCATTACTTTACACCATCACTGTCAGGTGTGTGCGTGTGCGTGCGTGTGAGTGCGCGTGCGTGGGAATGGTGTGTGCATGCAGACCTGAGTCAAACCACAAAGTGCCTGGATGACAAGACATTGATTTATGCGCGCTTGCGTGCATGTGCATTTGTGAGTGCAGTGCACGATCTCATTATCAAATGTCAAATGTATAATGGCTTTTTGCTTACGTGAAAGTCAAAGCCAAAGTAAATATGTGAAATCTTGCAATAGGTAACCTAGGGATGGGACGATAAGCGATATTATCGTTTATCATGATAAAAAAACACTTGTATCGTGGAGATTTAATTTATCTTGATGTCGTCCTCAGTCATGCACTGGGATCAATTCACCTTTTATTTGCCGAGCTGCATTTCCGGTACCATTTAAAACCTCTATTGGTAAAAGGTACTTATACTATACATACTTCATACAGTCTTTTTTCCACTCTCTATCAAATGTCTTTGCCAAAAAATAGAAGATCTACACAACGCGTTGTGAGCTTGTAGATCTGCATTCTTTTGGCAAATGTTCCGCCCCAGAAGAATGTGTCCAATCACCAATATATGACACCATACCTGTATATTAATGTCTTCTTTGTTATTCCTTTTATTTGAACTAAAACTCAACATTTAATCACAAGATTGTATCCCATCAACATCATCCCAAAAACAAGGACATTAACCTCGCAATTAAATGTTGAGTGGTGCTAATGAAATGAATAACAAATAACAATGTGCGATTTACATTTTCCAGAAGATGACCCTGCAAATGCATCTTTTCCACAGGTTTCTCTCCCTGTTATTATTTTTATTTGTTTATGGAGAATGGAGTGTATTTTTGCAGAAGCTCGCAAATGGCAAGACACCACTCCATTCCCATTGAAAAGCAGAATCCACCTTCATAGATTTAAACTTCAAAGTCAGAAGGTCATAAACCAGCAAAAATAGCTGATCTACAAGCTCAATGTTCTGCCGATCCACTGGAAATATCCGTCTTGCCAATGGCAGGACGTGTGAAGTTTGGCACATCTATAAGTGCATATTAGATATTACTAGTAACTATGCTACGTATGACGAGACAACAGGGGTCTTCAATGTTTTCAGGCCAAGGACCCCTTAGTTGAGAGACAGATGAAGCAGGGACCCCCAAAACCTTATCATGGATTCCATATAGTTGCATTGTTTGACAGCACAATCATCAGTATATTTTGGATTCATGTCAATTTGTGTTTTCAGATATTTAACCAAATGAACCGTCAATACTTAATAAAATTTACCTTTCACTCTGTACTTGGTCTGCTCTTTTTCCCCTCTACACCAAAGCTCCAAAAATAGCCGGCGCGAGGCGTTGTGAGCTTGTAGATCTGCTATTTTTGGCTACAGTTCTCAGAATATGGACACTAGGGTTCAAGTTGTTAATATAAAAAGGATTGGAAGATTTGGAGGACCCCCTGTAGTAACTCTGAGGACCCCCTAGGGGTCCCGGACCCCCTGTTGAAGACCCATGCTCTATAAGTACGATAAAATCCATTAGTCGTCGCATTGTACCGTACGTTTCCTAATGAGAAGAGGCTCGCGAGAGGGAAACGGCTGTGACACAGACAGCGGTATACAACACTATGCATCTAACGGATGCAGATGAATGAAACAGGATGTTGTGGGATGTTGAAAAGACAAGGAGCCAGCGATGTGATGGCAAACGGCAGGCAGAGAGAGAGAGAGAGAGAGAGAGAGAGAGAGAGAGAGAGAGAGAGAGAGAGAGAGAGAGAGAGAGAGAGAGGGTCAATCGTACAGCAACCTGCCTGGGGCGCCCACTGCCAAGCAGGCTGAACTCCACAGGAACATGATCCCCAGGTGACCTGCATGCCACTAGCCTCTGTTCAGGCTGTTGTTTCAGCAACACTACAGTCAGCAACAGTGGCTGGAGAGGAACTAGGTGCATTTACACTCAATAGTCAGGGGATATCTTCAGAAATAGTGTCAAATCCTTACCAAAATATTTCTTCACCAATGTGTTTGTAAAGGTCTCTAGTAACACGCACATCTCACAAAGACTGAAATTCAGTTTCCCTAGGAGAATGCTGAAAGTTGGAGTCCCATTAAATTAACTGGATAAAACACACAAAAATAAATATTCTTTAAGTAGCATGTGAGGGGTCAAACTAGGTTTTTTTCATGATTCTGAATCCATTGCATGCATTTGTTTTGCACAAAAAACATTCCTTGGACAGAAAACGGGCCGACAAAAATATGGTTTAGTGATGAGTGATGAGGGTTTAGTCATCCATTGCTTGTTTGACCCCTCACATGCTCACATTCCTGTATAGTTAATTTAATGGGACCTCAACTTTCAGCAGCTGCAACGGATTCTCCTAGGGAAACTGTATAAGAGACCTTTACAAACACATTGGTGAAGACATTTTTTGGTAAGGAATTTATTCCAGGACTTTTAAGATATCTCCTGACTACAAGTACTGTTACTTTAACCCATTTAGACTTTAAAAAAAAAAGTCAAAAGGACCCCTAGAATTATATATATTTGACCGCAGACCCCCATCTGAAAATATTGTGTTCCAGCCAGGCACCAAGAGAAAGAAGGATTTGCACCAACAAAATAGCAGATCTACAAGCTCGCAGCGTAGCACTCGGTGCCGCGCTGTGAGCTTGTATATCTACTATTTTTTAATAGTTAAAGCATAAAATAATGTTTAAAGTGGTGACACAGATATTTCTACCCTCTGTTCAGGTTGTTGTTTCCGCAACGCTAGACTAGTCAGCACAGTGGCTGGAGAGGAACTACTTTAAGTGCACCTACGCAAGAACTGTTACTTTAAAGGTAGGGCAAGTGATTTATTTATATATTTTTTCCTGAAACTAAAAGTTATTTGTTAAAAGGTCAAAGCACTGTATTCTGATAGTTAATCATTGCTATGGAGAGTTTGTTCAGCCAATCAGGAACAGCGTAACCCATTTGTCAGCTTAATTTCTATAGTGTTCCAGTTCCAGATGTTGTCTGCTCATTCCTTCGCGTCATCACTTCCAATTTCACTCGTTTAGTCTGTGTCCTGTCCGAGTTCTCTCAATTGACCTGAACATGCATTTTCTGTTTAAAAGCCATTCAGAACGGATACGCGTGTGTATTATTATTTTATGCTTTAACTATTGAAAAATAGCAGATCTACAAGCTCACAGCGCGGCACCGAGTGCCGCGCTGCGAGCTTGTAGGTCTGCTATTTTTGAAAAATCGCGAACATTTGAATTTTGACCCAATTTTGCCTCGATTCTATAAGTGTCTTCTGAGGTTGTTTTATTTAAACGCATGTTTCTACGTCAGTGGTGCTCAAACTCTTTCATGTCAAGGACTCCTAGAATTATGTGTATTTGGCCGCCGACCCCCGTCTCAAAATATTTTGTATCAGGGACCCCCCCCCCCAGAAGCAAATATTTGAGTTACAAATGTTCACTTTAAAAATGAGATATTCAAAGATTTGCACACATTTTCATATTTTTCAAAAATAGCAGATCTACAAGCTACATAGCTACGAGCTTGTATATCTGCTATTTTTCAATAGTTAAAGCATTCAGTAATTTTAGGCCTAAATGGGATAATAAAGAGCTGGAGATGACAAAAATGTATTTTAATATGGGGTGGGGGAGACCACGCTCCTTCCCCTAATGGCTTCTCTGTCGCTACAAATCACGTACAGCATTTCTACAAAACAACGGGCAGGCTCGGTGATGGGCAAACCGGCAGTCGACTCTCTCGTACACGTTTGATTTGTAACAGAACAGAACGTTGAAATGTTTTCATTAGTCAATCACAGCTGAAGATGCCAGGTGCCTGCGAAGCGTGTCAACATCGCGGAGGTAAACCGGACATGAGTTGAATTAATTTTTTGCGCCACCCGCGTACAAGCTATGGGAATAATAAACAAATGCGCTCCAGGCAGAAAACAACGGAGTTGACGCGTGCCGTGCGATCAAAGAGATAAGCGTGTGTAAGCTCTGATCAAGATGCTTTGATCCACTGGGGACGGCTTTGTTCTTGGCTCGTAATTATTGCTAGGTTGCTTCCTCTTGGTTGTGCTCTTTAGCCCCACACAGGGCATTGGAGATGCCGTGATATCCTCACTGTCTGTCAGAAACCTTAATCATCATCATATTTCAAGTGTTGCATTGTGATGTGTGATATTGAAAGGGAACATACAGTAACGCACATGGACTGGTAGGTGCTGGGCTAAAGAGACATACCATAGCAGGTACAAAAACATATTTTTGTCAGCTAAATAAAGACTTTTAAAGAAGATTTTTGTATGCTTTGGTGTGCGGGTTCTACCTTTTTTTAACTGTTATAAATATTGAACCAATGAAAATGTTAACGTATCAACAAGAGCGTGTGATTTAATAACTATAGTAAGACGCCTCAGACTAGTAAGGCAAGCGACGTCACGCCATGTCTTGGCCATCTGACCAGTGATGTATATTGGACCAGTTACCCATATATGGAGACACACATATATGAAGATTCATGTACTGTATAATTATGGAGATAAGCTGTGAGAGCCCAAACATGCTTACTCAGTATTCGTTATGTGAAAGTCCTATGCCCTATGCCCATACATGGAGATCCCTGTATGTAGAACCAGCCACACAGATATGGGCTGTCTTGGCCATATATGGATTCTGTTAGTGTGGTGTGTGACCGATGTGGCCTCCATATTATATGGGCATTCCCATATGAAGTCCTGTTAGATATGGGCTTAATATTGATGACATCAGGGAACTCCATATATGGGCATAAAAGCGATTATGTTAGTGTGACATCACAGTGAAGCCAGAGCGTGATGTCGGAGAGGCAAACCCATTCTGTTAAGAGTGGTTCCCCTGACATCACAGCGATGTCAGAACATGATGTCAGAGCGGCAAACCCATAGAGCGTAAAAAAGTGTACACGTCCAGACAGACAGAGTCAGCATGTGCCGTTTCACATACTAAACTGCGACCTTCGGTCACAATAAATACATCGGATCCAGTGGATCACTCAACCAACACAGGTATTTTTTTTTATTTCCTAAAAAGGTTTCCACGCAGAGAGATGATTTCTACTCATGCCCTCACGATATACTGTATTTTGACAAATGTGAAATTATACCATCAGTGTACATCTCGACACGAGCAAAACCACCGTAACAATTCTGATGGACTCTTGGTTCTGTGCAAAAAAAATAATAATAATGTTTTACGTGTATTTGCTGTCTTTTGTACTGGTCTTGGTGCGTAGTTTTTTGGGGGGAGACTTTTTCATCTACCGGTACCTGCCCAGGGACCGTAGATGCAAATTTCACTGCCAGCTAACACTGGTGCAATTACTTTTAATTGAGAGCCGGCCCCTGTAATAATGAACAATAAAGGAATGAATGTGCAAATGATGTGAGCATCTTACATCAGGCAGGGCCCGGGGACGGCGTGAAGCCAAAAACATTGGCAGGAAGCTGCCTTATTAACAAAGGAATGAATTATCATTATGATCCGTCTGGAATAATAGATCTGACCGAAATGTACGAGTCGAGATTCAAAGGATGTTTGCGCCCGACCTGGTCACAGACTGTAGTGGCGTTTCCATAAAGCCACTTTTTGTGCTTATTCGCTAAATGTTTTTATTCAAAATGCGAATAAACTTTCATTATCCGCAAAAAACGTTATCCGCTTGGAGGAGGAGGATTTTGAGCCTTTATCGAATAAACTAAATGCGCAAAAGTGAATGGAAACGGGTTAGACAATAAATGCGAATAGATTATGACGTTCTAGGTCCATTTCCCCTGCCGCGTTAGCCCACAAAACAAACCGGTTGTTTGTTACACACAGAGTGACACGGACTGTGTCTAAATCCCTCCCGTTTTCACATCCCGGAGTCAAGCCATCGGTAGCGAACCCTTCCTCATCACACGGTGTTGCGTGCCTGAAGTGCCCAATCTACAAGATCACAGCAGCTCGCATCCACGTCTCCGCGCCGCGTTGTGAGCTTGCAGATCGGCCACCTGACCTTCCAGAGGACGCTGAAACTGGATGAACACTGTGCAGCGACGCGACGGTTTTCCCGGTGAACCGGTAGCTTTATGTATTGAGAGGAACTCTTGCCAATTTCGTAAGAGACTCGTCGCCAATTGTAATATATTTAAAAGTTATTTGGGGCCATGATGATGACTGATAATAACCCCTTCTTCCCACTACTAGACAGCGACCGAGTCACAGCAGTCAGACGTGCAGACGGTGCAGTGCTCAGGTTCGGTCTGAAAAAAAAAATCAGCCCGATCAACTCTTGCGACCGTCGCTAATTCGAATGACACCCGCAAATGGAAACATGCTAAATTCGCTTTGTCTTAATGCGTATTTCTGATAATTCGCTTCCCTAATTCGAATAAGTTTATGGAAACATGGCTTGTGAGAAAGACCGTCTACGACAGCGGTTCTCAACCTTTTGAACTGGGGACTACCCCACCCTGACGAGCACTAAGAGTTGAGGCATTACATTTTGTATAACACGGTTCTATTGTGAAAATGGCAGATCTATATACTCACAACGAGGCGTTGTGAGCATATAGATCGGCTATTTTCACTATTTCTGCCTCTAATATTTGACAATTTGGCCAATGTTTAATTTGTCATTTCAGAGGTATTAAAAAGTCCTTCAAATTGTCACTTTAGAAATGTGCAGATACCCTCTATACACTTAAACTTTATGTTGGTTTGTTTACTGTTGAGTGAGAAAACAATGTTCCAGATTAAGTTAATCATCTGGGGACCCCCCCAAAATAATTTGGGGACCCCTGTGGAGAACTACTGGTCTATGAGACAACAGACACCGGGCCGACAGTGGCCAGCCAGGGCTCTCGGGTGGCCTAGTAGTGAAAATAGCAGATCTACAAGGTCATAATGCTTTTTTTCACTAGTTTTGGTCCCGGGCAAACCTCAAATTTCTCTTTTGTGTCTTGAGCTAAAAGTTTGGGAATCACTAGCGTGGGTTTAGAATACAGTACATGCCCCAACCATAGAATCCCACCACCACGGAAGTCTAGGGGGCGCCAATCCACCGCGGTGCATCCAGCCTGACATGAACACTATTGTTATGGTGTTCGGGGGAGGTCTCAGCACCTGTCAGCCAGAAATGATGAATGGGAGGAGTATAGGACAGAGGTGTAACGTTCTCCCGGTGGGGGCTCCTCAATGCCAGGTGAGCCAGTAAGTTACAACAGCAGTGGTAAGAAGTGGGAGGAGTGAACTGGCACAACGACTTAAAGTATCACATGACAATGTTGCTGAGTGGGTAGAGAGTCCACTTGGAAAGGTTGCCGGTTCAAACCTCACCTCACCCATTCTATGTGTTGAAGTGTCCCTGAGCAGCGTGGCACTCGGTGCCGCGCTGTGAGCTTGTATATCTGCTATTTTTCAATAGTTAAAGCATAAAATAATGATACACAATAATGTGTACACGCTTTCTGAATGGGTTAATGGCAGCCCCTGTATAGCCCTACTGTATGCACTGTGGCAAATACCCAGAGAACATCACTTCTAGGCCGATGCCTGTGTGGAACCTATGGCCCTCTTCCAGCAAGCACGGTCAGGACCTGGACCAATCAGTGACATCTCGATTGGAGCCAGATCAAGTCAAACCCACCCTGGCCACAATATGCGATGTGAATGGCATGAACCTGTAGACACCGGAAGTGGCGGAAGTGCTGCGGTTAACGGAAGTTACGTCATGCATTGCGGTCTGTCGAATATTCGACTCTTCGAATACTTTGAGGTCGAATAATTCAAATACTAAAAATGACTATTCGTGAATGCCCTAACACACACACACACACACACACACACACACACACACACACACACACACACACACACACACACACACACACACACACACACACACACACACACACACACACACACACACACACACACACACACACACACACACACACACACACGTTTATAGAACGACTAGAATGAAATGATGTCACATCCTTACATCTTCCCAGCCTCGTCCGGGCGTCCATGAGATGACGTCCAGGTAAGGGTTGGACAGGTATCCGTCACTGTTGAAGGAGTAGTCTCGCCCGCCCAGCGTGATGTTGTTGAAGTATCTGAGAGAGAGGAGAACAGAACACATCGTTGTTGTCGGGTGGAAACCTTGAATGTCCAAAACCGTTAGTTTTGTCCATATATGGTCATTCCCAGAAAAAGAAAAAAACCTTTTATGCCCATACATGGAGATTTCTGATGTCATAAATCCCAGGCCGAAAATGAGAATGTTAGAGTACCCCCTTATGCCCATATATGGAGATCCACAGTCATCAAACCAAGGCCCTAACTCACCAAGGCCATGCTTGGCATTACTTACGTACGTTTTATGCCCATATATGGAGATTCCTATATTGTCAATATTAAGGACATTATTAAGGATATTATGTTATCAATATTAAGGACATATATGGGAATGCCCATATTTGGTAATGTCCATATATGGGCATGTGTTGACATAACATAACTATCATAAAGGGGTCTCCATATATGAGTAACTGGTCCCATATACATCACTGGCCAGATGTCACCCTGAGGTCGCAAGTCCTGAGGTGTCTTATTAGTTTATCAAAACCATACACATTTGAGTCAGAGAAGGTAATAAAAATAGCAAAAATAGTTGATCTACAAGCTCAATGTTCTTCAAATCCCCTGAAAATCTACTGTCTTGCCAATGGCAGGATGTGTGAATTTTTGAAAAGGCAGCTGATTTTGACATCAGTTCACCGAATGCAATTACTTTCTCTCAAGGGACTTTTGTTTATGCTGCCACTGACTGTGTAGGTTTATACGCATGTCTTGTATGGCTGATGGCCATTTTTACATTCCATAATTTATATACTATACTAGCCTGTATCGGTCCCTTACACTGGCAAATCTTGCGTATGATATTCGGAGCACACATTCTAGCATCCTTGATGGACGTGGTGGCAATAAATACTCAACTGAATCCTGGATTCAGCTGAGCGGGGAGGGATGCCGAGAGGAGAACATGCAGATCCTTGCAGGAAAAGAGGGCACTAAGCTGCTCAATAGTGAATTCTGAACGCAGCATAAAACCCACACTGTAGAATAGTAAAATGGATAAGTCCCCACACCTGACTGACTGGCGGCAGTCAGGAGCCCTTGTGTCTGTTGAAACAGATCCGCAGATAAACCGTCGAGGTCGGGGGAGAAACCTTTTATCTCCATATTGAAACTTTTAATGTCTTCTTTCCTAACCCATTGAGACATGGAACGAATTGGGCCAGGGGTCTTCAACATAGTGTCCAAATTCGGAGAACTTCCGGCACGACGCCGGCACAACGCCGTCTTTTTGGTGGAGCCTTAAGAAACATAACATTTTCAGAAAACCATTAGGATTTAGAAGACATCATCATGTAAAGCCCCTATCAGAGTCGGTACCGCGGCGAAGAGCTATCCACCGCGGTGTAGTCTTTTTGAGTCATAAAACTACAACGTTACGTCATTCCTCGCGGTGAAGAGCTTTCCACCGAGAGTCCCGACACATATCTCTGTTTTTTTTTTTCAGACAGATAGGCTCTTCACCCCGTTCACTGATTGGTCGACCTGGACCAGTCAGTCACAGTGATAGTACTTCACCGTGACTGACTATGATGGCCTTCACTTATTTTCTGACTTGAGGTGGAAAGCTTATTTCCACCTAAAATGTGCTGTGGATAGCTCTTCACCTTGGACTATGATAGGTGTCACAACGTGCTTGAGTGTGTCTGTGGGTTTTATAAAGACTGAACTGATTGTGATTAAATAATAACTACATTTAGAACACAGGTTTTTTCAGTTTTTTCCATTTAATGAAAAGCAAGGTTTTTTTTTTGGACATACAAGGTTTCCACATGACAGCGGCGGAATGATCAGAGTCGCTTGGCTCTATCGTCAGAAGACTCATCTTTGAAGTGACACAATTTTCGCTGCCGCTCGCCTCGTCATCCTGCCAACCCCGCGCGGCCCGTCTGATAATCACACGGCACACTTCTAATTGTCTCCCGGTGTCACTCTGAAAGCTTTAAAGGAAAAGAGGAGAGACAAATCCCTCAGAGAGCCAAGAGGATGGCTGCACTCGCCGCCATCGGTGAGCGGCATGTAAAGAGTGCGAAGGAAAGGCCACTGAGAAGAACATGACACTTCATCTGTGCTGGCGCTCACAGATTGGTACACGGCGTACGGTACGTACGCGGCATCACAAGTCGCCTTTCTTCTGGCATGGAGCTTTGGGTGCACTATGGGTGCATGTGATCCCTACCTGAGCACAAAGGCCTGAAAGCTCTGCTGTTGTTAAAGTTGCTTTTTACACCCAATTTATTTTTATTTTCTTTCACGTGCGTGTGTGCGTGCCTGCTTGCCAGCAGCAGCTCCAGAAAATTATGACTGGGGAGGGCTAAGGGGAGCTGGCCTTTTTAGAGCAGGGGCTAATACATTTTGGCAACAAACAATGAAAAGTACTAATATGACAAACGTGATTCACTCGCACCTACGGTAGGTTATGGATAACTGAACAGACCAGATCATTGGCAGTTTCCAGCTCCAAATCTGTGGACTGTAGGTGATCGGATAGGGTTTCTGTGAGGCTGAAGATGCTTTCCAGCATAAAAAGTATGATTTTATAGTATGGTTTACAAAGAAAACAGTCAATTGTCTTTCACATATTCATATACATTTTATTTATTTATTCCTTAAATATTTTTCATCAGTATTGGGTTTGTGGGGTGGGGGGGCTTAGGGGGTGTTAAGCCTTCATCAGGGGGGGCTAAAGCCCCCTCTAATACATTTTGGCAACAAACAATGAAAAGTACTAATATGACAAACGTGATTCACTCGCACCTACGGTAGGTTATGGATAACTGAACAGACCAGATCATTGGCAGTTTCCAGCTCCAAATCTGTGGACTGTAGGTGATCGGATAGGGTTTCTGTGAGGCTGAAGATGCTTTCCAGCATAAAAAGTATGATTTTATAGTATGGTTTACAAAGAAAACAGTCAATTGTCTTTCACATATTCATATACATTTTATTTATTTATTCCTTAAATATTTTTCATCAGTATTGGGTTTGTGGGGTGGGGGGGCTTAGGGGGTGTTAAGCCTTCATCAGGGGGGGCTAAAGCCCCCTCTAGCCCCCCCCCCCCCCCCCCCCCCCCCTGGAGCCACCACTGCGTGCCTGCCTGCCTGCCAGCCAGCCATGCATGTGTTCGTCCGTCATGTGATACAGGATGACTATATTTTCACGGGGACCATCAATCACTTAAATCCAATTAGCCAACAGCCGATAAACAAGCTCCTTTTGACATTTCTTCTCTTTCTTTTTCACCCGGTGTTTTCATCAGGAATGGGGGAAAAAGATAAGTGTATGTGGGTTTTCGAAAGATATTTGTTGGGACCGGGACAATTCAGGCCAAACTGGGACGTCTGGTCACCGTAGTGTCTGTCTGTCTGTGTGTGTGTCTGTGTGTGTGTGTGTGTGTGTGTGTGTGTGTGTGTGTGTGTGTGTGTGTGTGTGTGTGTGTGTGTGTGTGTGTGTGTGTGTGTGTGTGTGTGTGTGTGTGTGGCGCGCGCGCAGATCAGGCCCGGCTGCAGGATGAAATGACTAAAGGGGCTTTTGAAAATTGTGAGGGGGCACATATTTTTTATATAGGCTAGTAATAATGAACATTCTTTTTATTATCTATAATACCTACAACAGATGCCAGATTTTGGGAGCTGAAATAACAGCCGCTGCTACTGTGCTGTGGTTTAGGTGATTTTAAATTGCGGGTTAAACTGTGTTTCAATACTGTTACCAGGGCAGGAAATTCACGGCGGCCACGACGGCCATGGCCGTCGTTGCCCCTCTCTTTGGCCGTGTGCCCCTCGAAAAATGACATGCCCAAACGGCCACAGTGGCCGTGGTGCCCCGGTGCCCACAGCAGTCCGTTAACTTCATTTCACCGTTTTCCATCTGCGCGATTTTCCAGTCATTACGGTGACAGCAGTGCCCGATTGGTTGAGCTCCTTATATGACCAGTAGTAGATTCGATTTATGCTCGTAGCAGCCACCGGAGTCCCGCGACACAGTGTTATACAACACAAAAGCTGCATCACCGGGCTAAACGGGAGTTAAATCTAACGCATCCTGTTGAATACATCTGGACGTGCGAACGAATGCCTTCAAACGGAGCTCTGCTGCTTGTCTTGTCTGTATTTTACGACAATGTGCATTAATGTCATTGGCTGCACCTGTGTGCTGTGCTAGTTAGTTTTGATAATATGAGACGCCAGCTTTCCAGTTGCTCACTGCATGGACGGACACATTTGTCTCCCTTTATGTCCAAGGCAGCAAGAGAGTGAACGTTTTTCTCTCTCTCTTTCCTTTTTTTTCAAGCCGCTGCCTGCTGTGAGTGCCGTCAACACAAAACGAGCTGTATCCAATGTGCTGTGTTGCTAAAGCTCCCCTTTAAATCACATGTTTGTACAAGAAAGAAAAGATTGTAAATCCAATGATCCAAATGAAGACTGAGACTGTACAGCAGCAGGCAGCTCTGCAATGAAGCGCAAAGTAGGCTACGCTGTTACGTGTAAAACAATAGGGTGAAGTCAGGTAAATTGGGACACTTTTTGGAAGCGCAAAAGTATAGGGTGAAGTAAGGTAAAATGGTCTGCTTTTTGGTAATTGGCCTAGGAAACTAAGAAAAAAGCAATGTGTGATACTGAATTTGTTTTTATGATTAATAAGGACTGTCGTCAACATGTTTAAGTAAAATGTATGTAATAAAATAAATTCGTTTTGATCCTACAGCTTTTGAAAAACAGCCTAAATAGGGCTAGTGGTTCATGTATATAATAATATTATAATTTATATAAAAAGTAACTAGTAACTAAAGGTTATTCAAAATTACAATAACAAATTAAGTACAATACTTAAATGTACTTACTTTACACCGCTGCACATGGAAAAACATAAATAAACAGCTTTTTGATATTTATTTAATTGAAAGGTATTACATTAGCCTAATTAAAAATGTAATCTTCCTTAATGTTTAAGCTAAATTAATTATGACTGGCGTGGACTTAAAATCATTGTTTTAATTGATGGCCTTCCTGCCCTGGCACTTGGCCTTTGTGCCCTCAAAAGTTTGACAACAGTAAAGGCCAACTGGCCTTGCCCCTAAAATGATGAAATTCCAGGCCTGACTGTTACTGTTGTTTTTGATATTTTCTTGACTTTACATAGAATATAAACTGAGGGCGCACAACTTGCCACCCCCCCCCCCCCCTAGCGCCGGGCCTGGCGCAGATGTGCATGTGCTACTGCACAGTGCGTGTGGTGTCACATTCCATGAAGGGCGCGTCGCATTCACTTAAATGAAGCGGGGTTGATAGCCATGCAGCTCTAGACTGTCTACCTGTTAAGAAGGAGAGTGCCACTGCTCTCCGTGTGTTTGCACGGCCCTTTAGAGGAATATATTAAAGACCCCTCCTCATTAATATACATGAGCCACGGTCCGCTGGCTACAGATGCCGGGGTAATTTCCCCACCTCAGAGCTACATGCGCCGACAACATCTATTTTGCATGGATGATGGCCAGCACCAAATTCAGATATCCCCACTGAGGCATGCGTGTTGACCCCCCCCCCCCAGCTAATTTTGCCTCCCACCCGGTCTTCGATCAGCCTGTCTGGCGGACCCCCTCTCTCTCCTCCTCCGTTCTGGCTGGCGTGGTGCCAGCCAGCTAACTTCCGACGTTTCAACATTCCACGGTTTGTTGGTGGATCAACCGAGGGTGCTGCTGGTACAGCAGGTTCTGTTAACACTCAAATACCTCGCATTAGATTTTAACCACTTTAACCATTATTTTATAATTTAACTATTGAAAAATAGCAGATATACAAGCTCACAGCGTGGCACCGAGTGCCGCGCTGCGAGCTTGTAGATCTGATATTTTTGAAAAAACTTGAAAAAAAATCAGTGATTCTCAAACCGTTTCTTGTCAAGGACCCCCAAAATTGCAGGTATTTGGCCACGGACTCCCATCTCAAAATATTGTTGTTCCAGGGACCCCCACAAGCAAATATTTGAGTTACAAATATTTGCTTTTAAATAGATATATTCAAATACTTGCAAAAAGAAATCTTGATTTTTCAAAAATAGCAGATCTACAAGCTCGCAGCGCGGCACTCGGTGCCGCACTGTGAGCTTGTATATCTGCTATTTTTCAATAGTTAAAGCATTCAATAATTCTAGGTCTAAACACTGCAGTTCTCAACCTGTGGGTCTGGACCCCCAGGGCGGTTCCCAAATTATTTTGGGGGGGTCCCCAGATGATTAACTTAATGTGCAATATTGCTTTCTCACCCAACAGTAAACAAACCAACATACATTTAAGTGCGGGTATGCACATTTCTAAAGTGAATTTATGGACTTTTTAATACTTCTAAAACCAGACGCGCGGCCACAGAGTCAGCATGTGCCGTTTCACATACTAAACTAAAGAAATTGTGAAAATAGCAGATCTATATGCTCACAACGCCTCGCGTAATGCCTCACCTCTTAGTGCTCGTACGGTAGGAGGGGTCCCCAGTTAAAATATGATTATTGTGGGGGTCGCAGCCTGAAAAGGTTAGGAACCACACTGCTCTAAAAGGTGTTGGAAGTTGAGCAGGGGCAGGCAGGGAAGTGCTGTGGATTTTTTAGCTATAGTGGAGCACCACGTAACCACCCTAACCTCTTTAACTCATTTTGTTGTTTACGGCCGAGGAAACCGAAGATTTTTCTGTCTTTCACTGCTGGCTTCTCCTACCTGTTAACGCGGGCGCTAATCCAGTTCCCATCTAGCGTGATCGGACACTGCTATGCATCGTGTGTTCGCGTATTCCAACAGCTTCTCAAATCCGTTGAAATGTTTTCAATTGATCAATCCGTTCTCCATCTGTAAGCCGTGGTGACCATCCGCTTCCGGTTTGCGCCCTCGATGTTAATCGGTCCGCTCCATAATGTGTCTGTGTAGAAACCGATCCCGGAGCATTAGTTCCGGCCTATTTTAGTTCGGCTTCGATAAAAACTATTTTTTTTAATTAAAGCTTATTAAATCTTCAGGTTCCTCGGGCATGGCGGAGAAGCCCTACAAAGGGGTATTTCTTTGGCAGAGGTTGTGTTAATAAGTAGGCCTAGTTATTAATCCTGTATATCAATTTTTTATTCAGTTTACTTGCATAATTGGGAAACTTTAGTGTTGTCAACTTGTCATAATTATGCATTTACCTCCCAGAGGTCACCTCTGTAATTTAATTAGTCCATGAATCCATCAGCCACTGTTATCCAACGCTTTGGCCTGCATCAGATAGAACATCTGATAACAGTATATCTGCTATTTTTTAATAGTTAAAGGATAAAATAATGGCTAAAGTGGTGACACAGATACAGTATGCCTTCCCGTTCTAAATGGGTTAACTGCTGAGTGCCAAGCAGACAGGCGCCAGGTACCTTTTTTCTTTTAACAGTCTTTGGTATGTGACATCCTGACCTCATGGTCTCAGGACGGACACTCTAACCACCAGGCCACTGAGCCGGTATTCTAATCTTTCATACCACTGGTTCAATTAGCGTCATATTTCCTGTGCAAGCTGACAGCAGGCCAAGGACCTCAATTCTATAAATAATTTTCACGGTACAATCCGACACTGGACAAACCAGTCATTCAGTTTGAAAGCATGACACAGAATCTGAGATCTAACCTCCCTGAAGCAGAGCCTAAAGCCCGCTTTCCACTACAGGGCCGAACCAGAACTAGAACCAGAACGTTCCAGAACCAAAAACTTTCAAGAATCTGTTAAGTTCCGAGACCAAGTTCCATATAACGGGACCAAGTTTCCATATAAGCAGACCAAACCGGGAATATCCCAAAAAAGAGCAGCCCATAGGTTCCCAGAACTCAAGTTTAGTACTACATCAAGAGCAGGACCTAAAAAAGGTTCCCAGAACCTTGTCTAAAACGTGGCTGTGCGCTATGGAAACAAAACCAGAAACAAAAAGATAGGTTCAGGTTCTGGAAAGATCTGGTTCTGCAGTGGCGTCAGTTCAGAAAAAGGTAAAGTATGGCAACATGCGTGCAAGACACCAGTCATGTTGCCATACCTTAGCAACAGGAATGATACATTTATAAGTTCCATTTTTTTCCCCAAAAATGTCTATGGAACTTATAAATGTGCCACAATTAACAATGATGAATTGCACCTGTGCAGCTGAGCTGCGGAACCTAGGAATATAGGCTACTATTCTGTCAAGATGGTGAGAATAAAAGTGTGGAGAATATAATTATAATACCTTGTTAAATTTTGCATTTGTAGTTATTTTTAATGTAATTTAACAACATAACCAGCACAGATAGACAAAGAGACATTCATGGATTTATATTTTAAAGTAACTTGTATTCTCCCCCCTGGACCCAGGCTATGGCAGCTGCATACCCCTGCCATACCCAATTGACGCCCCTGTGGTTCCGCCTGGTGGTGGAAGAGGGGCTTAAGATACAGTTATTATTCCATGATTGAACCTCAAAGGGCCTAAGATACGATGAGAACCATTCTATGATCCACAGAATCACACATTTAACATGGTGGAGAACTAAGTGCCACAGGGAGGAGGCTGGGGCGGTGGAGGGAGTATATGATCACTGACAGGCTGCAGAACGGTGCTATGACCATGATGCTGAGCACCGTGTTCTGCTTTGAAAGATCGCCTCCAGCAGAACAGAGCTTCTCAACCTGTGGGCCGGGGACCACCGGTGGGCAGCGAGGGCATTGAGTGGGCCCCCGAATAATTGGCAAAACACTATGACTTTAAAGATCATATAATATTGATATTCAAATAATTAAAAGGTAACCACTTATACTGTAGATGTAACACGTCAAAACAGGATAAAGTATACTACGAAGCACATTAAAATAAACATGCTCTTGCGGCCCACCTACAGTATCTGACCACTTAACATGGCAGCCTGTATCAAGTTGTCAGATGGGTGGGCCGCACTGGGCCGGGCCACAAACGCCTTTTGAGATTTTTGACCCTGATCCAGGAAAGGTTGAGAAACCACCGGCCTGGAATAAACCATTGAGGCCGTTATGTGTTGTCAACATTTTCAACAAAAGACAACCGGCGGAGTTAAAAGAAAAGGCCTTGACAGGAAAGAGTCAGAGGAGGAAACAGTGAAACCAGCTTGGGGTGAGGGCTGTGGCCTTACTGTGGCCTATTGTTTTACTAAAGTCACGAGGCCAAACTGAGGGGGCACGGCAAGCCATTGCCTTCGTGGCCCAGACTGTGAAAGTCTCGCCTGCAGGTGCCCACGCTCTCGGCAAAGCTTGCACCAAAACCAATACAATATATTGCATCATGCTGACATCAAAAGATGTAACACTGTTGACGAACGTGCTGGAGTTGAAACAAATAGTTTGGGGTCATTTAAACAGGACATCCCTAGGTAATTAAAAGAAAAATCACGTTTGTGTACTGAGAGACCAATCTCTCTTTCCTTTCTCTCTCCCTCTAACGTGCGACTCTTTCACCTCCGATGCCAATTACGTCCAGGAACGTGATAGGAATTACCGCAGTGCGACGCCACGGCCCCGTTATCACGCCCAGGGATGTGTTATCTGCTTACCATGGTTACCAGGTAAACAGGTGCTGCGGCGGCGGCTGGTGAGCGAAAACACGTCATAACCCATGATGCAACTCCGAAGCACCAGGAAGCATGTAATCTCCATAGGCTCCTCCTTCATTGCTTCATTTCTCCTTCATTGCTGCTGCAAAGAAGCGGCTTTATCTCGGAATCTACGTAGAAAAAAAACGCTTCGATCGCCGAGAACCGTTTTTTTTTTTACGGCAACACTGGGCCGCAACGGTCAGACGCGGTTAGGATTTAAATTTTTTGTCGGAAAATAAGCACCCTGGTCTACATCCGGGTTTAGTGTATTTCCTCAACATGGACACGATCGTGGCTTCCGGGGCTCTTCAAAATAAAGCGCAGTTAATGGCAGCAATCTGTATCCAAATAATTACAAAAGAATTACATCCCAAATGTTAAATATACAGTAGAACTGTGATGTCCAATAGGGGCTGCAATGGTTAATCATTTCGACGTGGCATTTTGGGCATGTCATTATACATTCCAGACTTTATTGTAACAAACAAGGGAGAGATTAAAGGGCATCACTTGCTGTCTAGTCACGCTGCCATCCTCGCCTCTCTCCTCAGCATCCCTTCAACCCACTCCTTCTGTTCACAGAATCCCTGTTCTTACCTCGTGTGGGCGGCAGAACAAAAGTCTACCTGCCGACGACATCATTAGCAAGACAGTCCAACACTGTAATTAAATGGGCCTCCCACGGATAAAACTACAAACACTCGTCCCCCCAGGTGGTCGGGGACGCCCCCACAGCCTGTCCGGGGCCATATTAAAATTGTCTAGCGCAGTGGTTCTCAAAGTGTGGTCCGTGGAGGAGCATCCCCCGGGGGTCCTTGAGGGGGTTCCAGGGGGTCCCCGGCAAAATGGGTTAATAGAGCATCACAATAATTTTAAATATATGATTTATTTGTATTTTTAATCACACCTAGGGCTCTATTTTGATTATCTTAAGTACCCGCTCATATGCCTTAACTTAAAGGCCTGTTCACACTGTCTGCGACCACCAAACCTTTTCGTCTGAAAGGTCCGGTTGAACTCCAAAATTACATCACTCGCATCTTCTGAACAGCATTACCCCGAATTAGACATCTGCAGGTCGGAAAGTTAGAAGTCTCCGACGAAAAGTTTGGTGGTCGGACACAGTATGGACAGGCCTTTAAGTTAAGGCATAGGGGCTGGTACTTAAGACAATCAAAATAGAGCCCCTAGTGTGAAGTGAGCGGTGCAATTTAGATAAGTTAGTTAAAGTTATACCATGTAACTTTTTTTATAAAACAAATCTTAAAATTGTCCTAACTGTTAAATCGCTAAAGTTTTAGAACACCCACTCCGTTATTTTCAGCTTCTAAAGCCTTCTCTTTATATGTTTTCTATGATCCTGACCGGGGTCCGGTTTTCGCGGAAAAATTACGTCATCATACAATACCGGCCAATCACAGCGAGGGTTATACACTGCCGGCCAATCACAGCGCATCTTGCTGACTTCTCAGGAAGTAGCTTGCCTCAACAAAACAACAGCGTGTGCGGCCCGGTCCGCGGCGAAAAACGGCCGAAAGACGCGGACGCGACCGCGGTTTGCTATAGAGCTACTGACCACTAGTTGAGCAACTTACACAGTATAGCTTTAATTTCATTAAGCGTCCTGTGAAGCATTGCCAATGTGATGGTGACCCTGGGCGTACAACACACTTTGGACAAAGGGACAAAGCATGGTGTTGGAGCTTAGCTCTTTCCAGGAGCAGCGCTCAATAATGTGTCCTCTAACTCTAAAGGCCTGAACACAATAATGTGTCCTCTAACTCTAAAGGCCTGAACACAGGCTGAGGAATGGGACTTCAACATTTAAGTATGGTGCGACACAGAAGGCTGCAGTAGTCTCGAGTAGCCAGACAACTGTTCCACAATCTCCGAATGCTATATAGAGTCTGGAACTACAGCTCCTGAACAGCGAGTATATGCAAGCTGGCATTTCTGTTCAAGAAAAATATATTTTAAAATGTCATTTCTGCTAAGCAGCAAGCTAAATATGCTTGGATGATTTTTATTTATATAATGATAAATGGGCGTGATGTGAGACGGAAACGGAAGTGAGGAGGAGGCTTCACTTCCGCTTTAACCGGTTATTAATCGTTCTTCTTCCATTATCCCAGTTCTTGGCTCAAAACTGAGTGCATGTGAAAGGGCAGTGGAAAGTGACGTTCTCTGTCTAATATTGATATGATGATGTGTGGTAACAATGACGTGGTGCTAAGGATAGGCTCATCTTTGGTCAAAGTCTGGTAAAGATGGAATGATTAAACAGTATACAGAACACCATCCATGGGGCTGAGCCTCAGCTAATCTTGCATAGCTCATGGACGAAAAAAAAAAACAAGCTTCTCAATTATTCCATCAATTGAAGAAGCAATCGATACATTAATCACAAAGAAGATAAACGCTAATTGCAGGCTGCAATTTGCAGCTTGTAATCAAATGCACCCCTAGTGGTGAACTTGTAGTTCGGCTATTTTCACAATACATATGTGCCGTTTCAAGTCTTCATGCTTTACTGCACTTTTCCTGAAAGTTTCCTGCAAATGCTAATTTTTACAGGTTTCTTTTCCTGTTTTGCATTTCAAATTTTTATGAAGAATGGAGAGTATTTTTTGCAGAAACCCGCAAATGACAAGAAACCACTCCATTCCCATTGAAAACCAGAATCCACCTTCATAGGTAGATGAAAACCTCAAAGTCAGAGAAGGCCATAAGAATAGCCAGCATGCACACACGACGCGCCGTGCACATGCCACCAAAAATCAGGTAAATAAAATAGGAAAAAGCATTGGCAGCTAATCTAAGTTATGGCAAAACTGTAAGTGTAAGTAAAAAAATGGGAGTACTTTTCCCGCCACTCACCGTATGCGTCCCCGCAGCCTCTGCGTCTGGTTGGCGTCCGTCATGCAGTTGCTGACAAAGTTGGGCCCGCCCCCGGCCCCGCCGGGGCCCCCGCCGTACTCCTTGCGCAGCGCCACGGCGCCGTGCGTGAGCACCGAGACGCCGCGCGCGATGCGCCGCCGCGCCTCGTCCCGCCAGCCCTGTGGCCGCACGGCGAACAGCGCCCGCGGCAGGCCCTCCGTGCCCAGGCCCGACAGCGCCGGGCCCACCGCGAACCACATGTGGGAGGCTCCCGCCTGGCCCGCCGCCCACGCCGCGCGGAACACCAGGTCCGCCTCCTCCTGGGAGCAGTACAGCAGACGCACCTGGATAGGGGGAGGGGGAAGGGGAGCAAGGAGAGGGGAGAGGGTGGAGATTGGGTTGGGTTGGTGAGAGAAGGAGGCAACGCGACTGCACGTTTCCCAACGAGTCTGCTGTGGCCTTAAGCTAGATGCAGAATAGACCAAAATTTGCTTCCGGGGGGTCCCTGGAAAAAAATATTTTGTGATGGGGGTCCGTGGCCAAATACATATCATTATGGGGGTCCTTGACATGACAAAGTTTTTTTTCTCAGAAAACTGTTAGGATTTAGAAGACATTTGTAGAATGTGCCTATCAGTGGTTAAGGACCCCCAAAATATGTATTTGGCCGCGGACCCTCGTCTCAAAATATGTTGTTCCACGGATGGATCCCCATCGCAAAATATTTTGTTCCAGGAACCCCCCAGAAGCAAAGATTTGATTTAAAAAATGTCACTCTAAATGTTGGTCTATTCTGCATCTACAGCTTAAGGCCACAGACTTGTTTGGAAACGTGCGGTTGCAGAGGCAACAGGGCAGACAGAAGGGGGAGGGAGAGGGTTTTTTGCAGGTCTTTCAGTCCGAGTGTATCAAACAGGCAACTGGGTTAAGGCAGCGGAAGCGATTGTGATTGGCTGCACGGAGGTGCTGAAAGTAACCTTAACCCTAACCTCAGTAAAACTAACGCTGGTGAATGCTAACCTGGTGAAATGCTAACCTGCAGACGCTGGTGAATGCTAACCTGGTGAGTGTTAACCCATGGTTGGACCAACGGGAGTTCGTCTCCACCTTAACCGAGGTGCTTTTTGATACACTCGGACCGAAAGACCTGCAAAAGCACTCTCCCGGAAAGGGGGAGGGAGGGAGGGAGGGAGGGAGGAAAGGGAGGGGAGTGGGCTCTCCGTAGTGAAGTCAATGTCAGTCGACGGCGAGCCTCGTCCAAGTGCGAGCGGGGGGGGGGGGGGGGGGGGGGGGGGAAGGGGGAGAAGGAGCAGGGTGGGAGGTCGTGGGTGGGGTCAGGTGGAGGGAGGGGGGAAGGACATCGAAGAAAGAGGGAGGAAGGGGAGAAAGGATGGACAGAGAGACAGAGGGACAGAGGGACAGGACCAGGTCGAGAGGAAAACAGTGAATATGTACAGTATAGGCAGGGCAGAGGAAGGAAGGAAGGAAGGAAGGAAGGAAGGAAGGAAGGAAGGAAGGAAGGAAATAGGAATGACGAGCGAAGGAAGGCGGGAGGGAGGGAAGAGGAGTGAGAAACACACTCTCACATAACACACACACTCACCAAAGCTTGCACACACGCTCGCACGCATACAAACAGACACACACACACACACACAACACGCGCTATTAACTCTCCTACTGCCAGATTATTTATTTATTTATTGGGTCTGGTGCCATCAAAAAGCGGCTTACCTTTGCGACGTTATAGTAGATAGACAGACATTTATTTATTTATTTTTTTTATTTTTTTTGATTGTGCAATAGTGCACTTTGGTCTGCCAGGCAGCAGAGGGCGGCGTCATGCGAGAATGAATGTGAATTTGCCTGTTATGTGTTGAAGAAGAAGAAGACCAGTCACTGGCCACAGAGCCTTACAGCCAGAGGAAATCAACAAGGAAGTGAATTGTTCTCCGTTGATGTTAACGCATAATGGATTTTTTACACCATCACCGCGGAAAATGTGTTTACAGTACACGGCCGCGTGACCCCTCATCAGCTTACAGTCATCAGACAAACGAACCGAACG
Source organism: Nannobrachium achirus (assembly GCF_963921795.1). Classification (NCBI taxonomy): domain Eukaryota; kingdom Metazoa; phylum Chordata; class Actinopteri; order Myctophiformes; family Myctophidae; genus Nannobrachium; species Nannobrachium achirus. Next base: position 66,965,291 of record NC_137811.1, on the reverse strand, counting down.
AGCGCCGTATTGGCGCAGAGGTCTCTTGAGAATTGGGGCGAACGTGAACGTTCAAAGCGTGGGGAGAGTTAAGATAAGGAGGGTAAAGGCAGGCGTGGAAGGCCAGGGGAGAGAGAGAGAGAGAGCAACAGAAACAGAAGAGAGAGAAAGAGATTGAGAGTGCGAGAGTGCAAGAGAGTGAGAGAGAGAGTGAGAGTGAGAGTGAGAGTGAGAGAGAGAGAGAGAGAGAGAGAGAGAGAGAGAGAGAGAGAGAGAGATGACGTCATATTGATGACGCAGATCAAGACCAAATATGGCGGGATGGCTGGACGGACGGTGGGTCTGAGATTGTGAATTCACAAAATGTGATAAACACTAGGCTATATGGAAAGAGCTTATAGTGTCACTGTCGGCCACATTTCACCCAATGGTTCCAATGTCACATAAGGTACATAATTATGTATCAAACCCACAGACAGACTAGAGGAGAGGGGAGGGGTCTAGAGAGCAAACATATGGTTAAAGCCACGGAAAAGTAGGAAGATGGGAAAGGTAGAAAGCACAAAGAGAAATCACATTGATGCCGCCAGTCATGCCCAAATATGGAGGTAGATTATAAATTCACATAACTAGACGGGCAACCAAAAACTAAACTAAGACTAACCCGATGTATCAGGAATGATGCAAGTTGGGAATGCATACAGTGGCGTCAGTTCAGCAAAAGCTATAGGGTATGGCAAAGATGGGAGTAAAAAAAATCAAACCTCGGTTCCAAGTGGAGCGGTGAATTTGAGCAGCTGTACCCTATGTGAGTGAGTGAGTGAGTGTAAACTGTGCCTGTGAGTGAGTGGTGAGTGTGCCTGGCCTGCACAAAACAGCGCCCCTCCTTTAACTAGTGTGTTGTGTGTGGCCACTCAAGGTATTGCCAGGCTACGGACATGGCCAGCCAGCCACCCAGCCACCCACCCAGCCAGCCAGCCACCCACCCACCCACATACCCACGGACATACCTGTCTATTGGGAGCGCTTTCACCGCTCCAAAAAACGGGGTTGTCCGTTTTTCCCTCGGGTTTCTACGGTTTCTTGGGCTGGATATGGCAGCCTGCAAGGTTATTCAAGTGCAGCTAAACTTGGCATGTTAGTAAACGTGCCACAATTAACAATAATGCATTGCAGCTGACCTGCGGAACCTGGGAATATACCATTGTGTCAAGATGGGGAGAATACAAGTGTGGAGAATATAATTATAGGCCTAATACCTTGTTAAAGTGACCATTTTGTAAAATTTTGCATTTGTAGTTATTTTACTGTAATTTCACAACATAATAACCAGCACAGATAGACAAAGAGACATTCATGGATTTATATTTAAAAGTAAGTTTTATTGTCCCCCCTGGACCAAGGGTATGGCAGCTGCATACCCCTGCCATACCCATTTGACACCCCTGAATGCATACTGTTACCCACCTGCTTATGCAATACAACTTGTACTGTACTGTTTGTTAGAGTACTGTAACCCTATCTATATATACTGTACACTGGGCCAGGGGTATGTACCTTTAAGTATGCCTTGAAGTAGTTGGCGGGCTGCAGAGGGGTATTATGGGATATGCTTGGTGCGGTGTTTACTTTTTTGTTCAGGAGAGAACAGTGCATGACGCATGTTACAAGAGAGATCTATTTTATTTTGTTACGAGCGATACTGAAGTTAGAACCCTGGCTGTTCACGTGTCTTACTTGGAATATATTTTGGTTATTAAATCACAAGTTCTCCAGCACGGACTGCTTGCTTCTTTTAACATAGAAGAACAAGTTAAGGAAGAGGAGGACGGTGGTTATAGTACCCAGTGCAGTACTCGTTACCACAGTAGCCAGACAACTTCTCCACAATCTCCCCTCTCGTACAGGGTCGGCAGTGGCTCAGGGGTAGAGTGGCCGGATGGGAACCGTGAGGTTGCCAACATTGTCAGACAAACCAACATACAGTATAAGAATAGCTTAGCTTCTGCTTAGCCACAGACAGATATGGGGACGGGTACTACTACCACAGGCACACACACACGCACGCACGCACGCACTCACACACTTCTAGACGGCTTGCCCTTAGGCTGCGCAGCGTAAAAAGACAGACAGAGACAGAGAGACAGATAGAGTGAAAGGGAAAATGTGACAGATATGGCAGAAAAACAGATAGAGATAGACAGTGGATCAGCTCTCCGCCATAACTGCTGAGGTATGGAGACTCTCTGGGGACCGGCAGAGAGAGAGAGAGAGAGAGAGAGTTTATTTTTGAAAGTTTATTATACCTTCAAATCAAACAGAGAAGAGAAGAGGGGAGGGGAGACGAGGACTTAACCGCCGTTCACACCAAAATTAAGGACACGCAGTTTAAGCGCAAAGAACGCAATTCTGTCCGCCTCCGGTCCGCGGCGGCTGTTGTTGATTGACAGTCAGTCAATTGGTTCACTCCCCTGTCATTCCCCACAGCCACACCTACACGCAGAGCAGCGCTGCTTTCATTGGCTTCAAGACCTCACGCACAGACAAGATTGGGATAAAGTTGGTTGAGATGAACCTCGTTCAAATTAGATCTGTGCTTGTCAGTCCGTCTGATGCGAGCATCGAGACATCAGCGTGAACTTTGCCTTATTGCACAAGACCAGTGGTTCTCAACCTTTTCAGGCCGTGACCCCCAAATAATCATATTTCAACTGGGGACCCCCCTGACCCTGAAGAGCACTAAGAGTAGTGGCATTACATTTTGTAGCCTATATCATGGTTGTTTTGTGAACATAGCAGATCTACAGTACATGCTCACAACGCCTCGCAGATCAGCTATTTTGACAATTTATGCCTCTAATATTTGACAATTTTGCCTATGTTTAATTTGTCATTTTAGAGGTATTAAAAAGTCCTTAAATTGTCACTTTGGAAATGTGCAGATACCATCTATGCACTTAAACTTCATGTTGGTTTGTTTACTGTTGAGAGAGAAGACAATGTTGCTCATTTAAGTTAATCATCCAGGGGCCCCTCAAAATAATTTGGGGACCCCCCTGGGGGTCCCGATCCACAGGTTGAGAACCACTGCACTAGACGGACTGTCACGCAAGCCTCCATTGGAAATGAATGGGATGCGTGCGTTTTCACACAACGCAACACGCGATTGGTGTGAACAGCGCTTTAGTGAAGCAGAGGAAAGGAGAGGAGAGCCGGTCTAAAGAGCAAACACACCTGAGGGAGAACAGAAGGACATGAAAGGTTAAAGTGTAACATGTTATTAAAAGCAGAGCAGACTGCCGGGACAAGAAGGACACAGAGGGAGAATAAGACAGAGAGACAAATAGAGAGGCGTGGAGAGAGAGAGAGAGAGAGAGAGAGAGAGAGAGAGAGAGAGAGAAGGAGAACAGAGGAGAATAATAAGAGGAGCATTTGTGATGGAAGCTTGCTTTAGAGATGGATGGGAACTCCTGGGAGGAGAGAAGAGAGGCGGTAGAGTGGAAAGAAAGTATGATTATTTTGTGACGAAATCGGGAGCCTGGAGAGAGAGAGACAGACAGACAGACAGACAGACAGACAGACAGACAGACAGACAGACAGACAGACAGACAGGAGTGGGGAGAGGGAGAGAGACAGACAGACTGACAGACAGATAGACAGACAGGAGTGGGGAGAGGGAGAGAGACAGACAGACTGACAGACAGACAGAGTGGGAAAAAGGAGATCAGGGATGTGCAGAGAATGTTAGAGAGGCAGGGGCTGAAATTTCTAAAAAGGGCCTTTTGGTGAAAATATAGAAAATATTGAAACAATATCGAAAATAGCCGACCTCCAAGCACCAGGCAGCGCGACGTGTTGTGAGCTTGGAGGTCGGCTATTTTCGATATTTCTTCTTGGAGCTTGGAGGTCGGCTTGGAGGTCGGCTATTTTCGGTGCTTGATACCACTGAACCAAGTATTAATCAAGTGAATACTGGAGAGGTGGCGTAACGGCATGGATTTCTACACAGAGAGAGGGGAATTCTTTCAACATAAGATGCTGCATTCAAGATTCAGGAGAGTTTGGACAAAGGCAGGTTGTCTTGAATGCCGCCTTCAGGTATGGATATGGAAAGAGGGCATTTGCGTTTCTTTCACCATAGTGAAAACTGCATTCATGGTCTGGAGAGGGCACTTTTTTATAAATAAATAAACGGATAAAACGGCAGGGGCTCAAGCCCCCTTTGATGTCTGTGTTTGCACGTGCCTGAAGGAGAGACAGACAGAAAGAGAGAGAGAGAGAGAGAGAGAAACAGCGTGGGGATTTCAGACCCATTCATCCAGCCTATGATGTCATCGCCTATGAAGTCTCTAACCTCGCGCTTATGATGTATGTGTGAGGAAAGGCTTATCGAAATCCTTCAACTAAAGAAGCAAAATCTCTGCGTGGGTGTGTACGTGCGTTATACCGTCTGACCAATGGGCTGGCACCGAGAGGCGGAGGAGAGGTGCACCGAGGACTCTGGGCAGGGTGGCACCCGATGTGTGAAGTCGGTGGGGTCGGCGGTTGTCCAGAAACGCAGAGCCTCTTTTCAGAGCCACGCCGTGAGAAAAGCAAGTTGGCATGGACTGCTCATAAAAACGCAAAAACTAAATGAAAATCAAAGTAATTCACAAAGGATCCAATAGCTGCTTGGCACCCATGTGGATGTTTCATCCCGATCCAACCACACACGTACGCACGCACGCACGCACGCACGCACGCACGCACGCACGCATCCTCTTATACTGTAAGCAGAGGATGCATGTTAGGCATGCAGGCACCTCCTGCTGTTTCTGTCATTTGAGACCTCTGTTGTCTATTTGTCTGTATTTAAGGAAACTACGCATGACGTGGTTTCAACGACATGCACTAAGTGTTGTATTGGTGGACAGTCAGTTGTTCAGCATTGAACACGTCGTTATGATGTCAAAAAGTGTATAGAACATAATTATAGGGAAAGCCAGCCTATGGGGACAGTTTGCGGGGACATTTGGCACAGAGTGGTCAGAGGTTTGTGAGATTAGTTCCAGACAAACAGACAAACAGACAGACAGACAGACAGACAGACAGACAGACAGACAGACAGACAGACAGACAGACAGACTAGACACAAACGCTTTATGTTTTATGAATAGTCTAGAATTATCTTCTGTGACTGTTACCTTGATCAAAAGCAAGAGAGAGAGAGAGAGAGTGAGAGAGAGAGAGAGGGAGGGAGCGAGAGAGAGAGAGAGAGAGAGGAGAGGTCTTGTCCTTATCAAAGCTATTCACTATGGATAGAAGAACCTTAACCCATTTAGGACTAGAATTATTGAATGCTTTAACCAGTGAAAAATAGCAGATATACAAGCTCACAGCGCGGCACTGAGTGCTGCGCTGCGAGCTTGTAGATCTGCTATTTTTGAAAAAGTCGTGAAAATGTGTGCAAATCTTTGAATATATGTATTTTCAAAGCGAACGTGTGTAACTCAAATTCTGCTTCTGGGTGGTCCCTGGAACTAAATATTTTGTAATGGGGGTCCGTGGCCAAATAAATATAATTTTGGGGGTCCTTCACATGAAAAAGTATGAGAACCACTGACATAGTAGTAGTCTCTCAAGAACAGACTAGCTGAGCAACAGTTAAGTGAAAAGGACCTTTTCTTTGACGATGGCTGGCCAGATTGTTGACATAGAAACATGGGTTTTTCAAGAAATCTTAGAAGGATTCAAAAGACACTTATAGAATCGGGTCAAAATTCTAATTTTCACGATTTTTCAAAAATAGCAGATCTACAAGCTTGCAGCGCGGCACTCGGTGCCGCGCTGTGAGCTTGTATATATGCTATTTTTCACTGGTTAAAGCATCCAATAATTCTTATTAAACAAAGCAGGATGAAGGCAACAAGGTGCAGGCGAGGCTAGAAGAGATGTTGTAGAATGAACCTTAATGTTGTTGCATCCAGCAGTGTTGCAGTGTTGTGTGTGTGACCTTGTGTCATTTCACTATAAAACATGACTTGAACCACTTAAACCATTATCTTATGCTTTAACTATTGAAAAATAGCAGATATGCAAGCTCAGGCGAGCTTGTAGATCTGCTATTTTTGGTAAAATCATGTCAATTTGTACAAGTCTTTGAATATTTTTGACCCGATTCTATAAGTGTCACCTAAATCCTAACAGGTTTCTGAAAAACCATGTTTCTATGTCAGTGATGCTCAAACTTTTTCATGTGAAGGACCCTCAAAATGATATGTATTTGGCCACAAACCCCCATGTCAAAATATTTAGTTCCAGGGACCCCCAGGAGCAGAATTTGAGTAACAAATGTTCACTTTAAATATACATACATTCAAAGATTTGCACACATTTTCACAACTTTTCAAAAAGCAGATCTACAAGCTCGCAGTGTGGCACTCTCTGCTTTTGTATTATTATCATTATTTATTTATTTTTTGAGAAAGACATTTTTGTTTGATTTTGGTAGCTGAGCTTAATAAGAAAATTCATTTTAATTTCATTTCTTGAAAGTCTTGACTCTACAACAGGCCGAAACGTTTTTTTTTTGGTAATGCACAGTGTCTCACATTCACTGAATTCTACAATCACTGGAACATTGTTGCAATTGTGAGGGGAATCTAACAGTTTCTGAGCTGGGCTATAAGCCCTCAATCTGTCCAGATCCCAACCTTAACAACACCCCTGGTCTCGTCCTCTTCAAGAAAAGTGAGAGATAAAAAAAAGAGAGTGAAAGTGAGAGACGGGGAAAGAAAGACAGAGAGAGAGGAAAGCGAGAGAGAAGAGACAGAGAAAGAGACAGAGAGAGTTAGAGAAAGAGAAAATGAGAAATGACAGAAAAACAGATAGAAATAGACAGTGGATCAGCCTTAACTGCTGAGGTATGGAGACTCTCTGGGGAATTAATGGTACAGGGAGAGAGACAGGTTATGAATGATGTTAACCCACTTAGGACTAGACTGTCTCATTTAATGCTTTTAGCTATTGAAAAATAGCAGATCTACAAGCTCACAGCGCGGCACCGAGTGCCGCGCTGCGAGCTTGTAGATCTGCTATTTTTGAAAAATATAAAATAGATCTTTTTAAAAGCGAACATTTGTTTGTGGGGCGCCTGCTGTCCTACTGGTCCAGGCGCATACCATTTAGGCATTGCCACATAGGCATGGATGCCTGGCGGCGTCGCCGGTTCGATTCCCGATCCGGGCGACCTTTGTCTCTCCCCCCATTTCCTGTCAGTCTACTGTCCTATCCAATATAGGCAAAAGCCCCTAAAAAAAAAAAGAAGAAAAAAATACTTCTTTAAAAGCAAACATTTGTAACTCAAATATTTGCTTCTGGGTGGTCCCTGGAACAACATATTTTGAGATTGGTGGTCCGCGGCCAAATGCATGTAATTTTAGGGTCCTTGAAATGAAAAAGTTTTGAGAACCACTGATTTAGAAGATATTTATAGAATAGAGTCAAAAAGACTTGAACGAATGTTCACGATCTTTCAAAAATAGCCGCACTGTGACCTTGTATATCTGCTATTTTTTAATAGTTAAAGCATAAAACAATGGTTAAAGTGGTTCGAATCTGGAGTGACACAGATTTGCGCGCAGGCCTAAATGGCCGGGCATTGATATTACCTGAGTAAAGACATAAGTAGGCTGGATGGAAATAAAGAAATGACAGTGCAGAAAAAGACGAAGAACGTGAGGTGAAACCTTAAAGGACAAGACAACGGCGGGGAGGAGAGGGGCGTGTGTGGAGTGGACTGAAAGTGCATATTCTTTTATTTTTTAGAACGGCTGCCCTCGTTGAATCTTTGAACTGTAATGGCTTTGGCAAAACAATCACGGCCATATGCCAATAAACCCCTTGCCAGCAGACAGGGAAAATTGAACGAGAGACACAGAGACAGAGCGATGGAGAGAGAGGGGGGAGGGAGGGGTTAGACCGAAGAAACAGTAATACACAGACACACACCACTATCACCACATCTAGAGGAGAGGAGAGGAGAGGAGAGGAGAGGAGAGGAGAGGAGATCTGACTAATGAAGGCATGCAGAAGGTGAAAAGAGAAGTAGAGAGAGAGAGAGAGAGAGAGAGAGAGAGAGAGAGAGAGAGAGAGAGAGAGAGAGAGAGAGAGAGAGAGAAGGCTGGGCAATATATTGATTGTATCGATATCGAAGTATCAACATGCAAGGTAAACATATCGATGAAGACAGCTTGAAATGAGGTATAGAGGGTATGCACGTGACATCACTGTTGCTGGAAGTTATGTGGGAACGCCTACTGAGTGGCAAAAAACTAATTTCTGCCATTGACAGCCCATACATCCAAACAGAAAAGTCCTATCTGATTGTACTAAACAAAGTTAACTCACCAACATTGCAGCTGTACTGAAAGCTTGAATTATCCTCTTTCTATCTGCACATTTTTTTTTTTTCATAAAAATCCACCATAGGCATGTTATGAGCTACTTTCTGTCAAGACATTCTGTGCAGGTTTTTATTTTTCCAAGTGTCAGAGTTTGGAAGCACTCGTTTTCAACAACATAACATCCTGCTGCCTCCTGATTTATGTGCAAATTAGAAACAGGTGGTATGCAGGCAGGGCCGTTGAGTGATTTGCAACTAGCACTTCCAAAGTTCCAAACTCCAGTGCTCCATGCTGCTCAATGTTTTGCCACTCAGTCTAGATTAGGGGGGGCGGGTCCCAGTGGACGTGCATACCCTCTATTGGTGTATGTGTCAAATAGACCCTATTCACGGCCCGCCCACTCAGCATATTTCTCAGCAACTTCCTGGTGCCGACGTCAGCTTTGAAGGGTAAACTAACACAGAAATCGCTGGACTTAAAGCCAACAAATCATTATTTCGAACGGTAAAGTAAATTATAATGCTTTGTTCCTTTTACTATCTTGTGTTCTTGATCATGCTAGCCGTATTTTATACTTTACTATTCGGAAATTGCATTAAATGTGGGCCTTCTGTGTTAACTCTATGGGCTTTTAGTAGGGTTTTCCCCTTCAAAACGTGACGTCAACCAGGAAGTTACTGAGTGGCGGGATGTGAACAGAGTCCATTAATTAACAGACACACTATGCATGCACGTATAGCACATGCAAACAAGCAGTCCATCTGTAACCAGGTGTGGTTATTTCAATAAAACCATTGTTGGGAACTGAAAATAAGGCATTTAACTTCTTTATTCTATGTGTACTGTGCAGTGTGTGTGCATGCATGGATATGCTATTCATTATCTGGGTTAGGCAGGCAGTGGACCTAAAGCAGAAACAACATTAAAAACGATATAATGTAATTGTTTTTACTAATATTGTAGTAATATCGAGGTACTCAAAAACGTTATCGAATATCAAAGGTTTTCCTAATATTGCCCAGTCAGAGAGATAGAGAGAGAGAGAGAGAGAGAGAGAGAGAGAGAGAGAGAGAGAGAGAGAGAGAGAGAGAGAGAGAGAGAGAAGGGGTTAAAGCAAGCACTGCGTATAGACAACCCACTGCAGGCACTATGTTATATTAACAGTGACACTATAGAGGAGCCTCCAACACACACACACACACACACACACACACACACACGCACACACGCACACACGCACACTCGTGCGGAGATATAATACAACAACACGCACGCATGTATGCACAGAGGCATGCTCACCTCGACACACGTGCATTTTTGCACGCACTCACGCACGCACACACACATCCGCAAGCATGCTGCAGTGCATGCTGGGACATTATAGCGGTGACATTGAGACCCAGCCTGGACCGAGAGACAGCAGCAGAGAGGTGTATAACGTCTGTCTGTCTGTCTGTCTGTCTGTCTGTCTGTCTGCCTGTCTGCCTGTCTGTCTGTCTGTCTGTCTGTCTGTCTGTCTGTCGCCATCAGGACATATGCAGCAGGTACAACATACATACAGAGATACATCCACACAGAGAGAGAGAGAGAGAGAGAGAGAGAGAGAGAGAGAGAGAGAGAGGAGAGAGAGAGAGAGATTGAAGGAAGGCATAGACTGGTAAGAAAAGAATAGTAGAAAGTCACAGGAGGAGAGAGGAGGAGAGAGAGAGGAATTAAGACAAACAGAAGAGTGTGGGGGTGGGGGGGTGGGGGCTTGTCTCTGGGCAAAGAATTGCACAAGGGGGGGAGGGGGGAGGGGGGGGGCATACCACCGGAATGAGCAGTGGAAAGATTGAACGGATGTGTTGGGGAATGGATTTGAACAGAGGAGATCATGGTGGGATGGGAGGAAAGGAGAGTGAACGAGGGATGGATGGATGGAGGGATTGAGAGGAGGTGGAGGTGAAGAAGGGAAGGATGGAAGGAAGGAAGGAAGCAAGGCCCATATGGGGATCGGGGAGGGGGAACGTGGCGATATTACTACGTTAACATCTGTTCGACATCCCATTAGTTCAACACTGGTGAATGCTAACCTGGTGAAATGCTAACCTGCCGGCGCAGGCAAATGATAACTTGGTGAATGCTATACTAAACCTAAACCTAAAACCTAACCCTAACCCTTAGTCGAACTAATGGGACGTCGAAATATCGAGATTCCACCGGGGACGGGGAGGAGAGGAGAGAAGGGAGCATAATATCTGAGGGAGTGAAAAGCCATACCAGGAGAGATGCAGACCAAAAACCATGAGTCACTGTGGTCAATGTCGGTCAGCCACTCTGAAATGTGTGAATTCGCCAAAGTGCTTAATTATTAACGCCTGGCACAGGGGTTAAGCTGGCAGCACACTCCAGACGAGGTCCAACCTTTTTTCGGCTCGCCAGAACCAACAAAGTTCTCTGCGGACAAAAATGTTTTCTAGGCCTACTCACTGCGGCTCCCCTCTCAGCTCGGAATGTCAGTCCCAGCCTATACTGTTTACAGAGCAGCCTGGAATGGTCTGTGATTTGACTACGGATCTCCACTATTTGTTTACAGCAAGGGTCTTCAAAGTTTTCAGGCCAACGTCAGCAAGGGGGGAAGATGACAGCCAGCCCCATGGCCTCCCCTAAGTAACAAGAAATCTTGTGAAATACAATGTTGTCAACCAATCATCAAGGATGATGATACACGAAAGAAGAAGAAGAAGGCCAAGGACCCCTTAGCTGAGAGAGAGAGATGAAGCAGGGACCCCCTTTACATATTGTATAAATGTGTGCTGGAGATTCTCATCGATTTCATAGATAGATTCATAAACTTGTTTTGACAGCACTATGTCAGTCTATGTTGATGTGTTTTTCTTTCAGACTTTAACCACTTAAATCGCTGTACTATCACACAAAGATTTGGCGTCCCCCTGTAGTAACTCTGAGGACCCCCTAGGGTGGCCAGTGTGCCAGTATCGCCAAAATAAGCCTGGGTTTCCGAGGCTACTGAGACAATGTTGTCACCCGTGCCTAAGGTTGCCTACCCCTGCTCTAGCCTTTAAAGGTGATACACCATGAAATTTCACTTTTCCTATTTTAAAACCTTTTTTTGGGGTCCCACTAGCACCTTCTATCCTCACAAAGTCCCATTTCTGACCGATGTGTCTTTCTCTGGTTTTGAGAAGGCGAAGGTTAAAAGTATCCCACGGGTTCTCAAAACAGGCTGTTCAGATTTGCTGCCGATTGTGACGTCATCTGCCGATTGTGACGTCATCACAAAAAAAAAATCAAAAAAATGTTTTTGAAAAAAAATGTTTTTTGATTTTTTCTTAAAAAAAAAAAAATGTTTTTCAAAAGGATTTTGGGGGGGGGTGGCGCAGTTCAGGCCAAAGGTGGTACTGCAGCTGAAATGCTCTGAGAGCCATTCAAAAATGAGAGAGGCTCTCTATTCAGGAGTGGTAATTTAGCCTCAAACCTTTTGAAAAACGTTTTTGGGGACATAAACAATATGACATAAATACTTTTTAAATGCATGGTGTATCACCTTTAAGGAGCGCGCGCTTGTCTGCTACCGTAGGGATCACTTTGAATCAGTGCATCTCTGCTTACTTCCCCATAAAGAATGTACGTTATATATTTATTCTTTTAATAAACGGAGCAATGCCTGCAAGCTAGTTCTGCAAAAGAAAAGGATACTTCTCACTGTAACTCATCCACACACCCTTTGAAATAAAGTAGCTGATATGGTAAATACTGTATATCCATTTCTATAGCCCCTCCGAGGCATTTTACAATCCGACAGCCGAGGCAACCACCAAGGAAGGTATACCAACCTGGTATAACGAGGTTCAGTGTCTTGCTCAAGGACACATGCAGCGACTAAGCCAGGAAGAGCGACACATTTAAACCATGAACCTTCCAGTCCTCAAACGTCCACTCCCAACTCCTAAGCCAGCACACTGCCGCCACATTTAAGCTGTGAAATGCAACTGCTAATGTATGGTGCTGTTCCACTGCTTGGATAGCAATCATGGCAGAAAAATGAGCAGATGCAATGTAAAGAACAGTATAAAACTGGCGTGTGTGAATGTCTCTGATTGGATAAAATTGGTAATCCAAACTGAACATTTATTTTCTGCTTTCGTAAAATAACTGCAGAGATGAGGAGGCAATCAAGGCATCAAACGGAATATAGCACTTTATTCGTTAACATCACAGCTTGTCTCCGTGTAGACGTGTCTGTATACGGTCTATATGGGCAAACCCCCATAGAAAAATGTGTCATCATGATGTCATCATGCTCTGATGTCACTGTGATGTCAGGGGAACCACTCTACCAGAATGGGTTTGCCGCTCTGACATCACGCTCTGGCTTCACTGTGATGTCACACTAACTTTTACAACCATATATGGAGTTCCTTGATGCACATCCCTGATGTCCACATCACTGTGGCGCGACCTCGCCCTTTAGGGTGAGGTCGCTTGCCGCCCTGAGGCGTCTTACTAGTGTTATTTACACCTCCTTTTAAGCAACAGTTTACAGTGTGCATGATAGTTTGGGTAACTACTTGGGGTAAGTATAGCAATCCACCATAGTCTGTAGCAGTGCAGCAATAACTCCCAGGGTCTAGCGATGTGTAAAGCGGGATAGACACCCTCGTTGCTCGGCTGATACTGACAATAAGCCACTCTGACCTACTTACTTATACTTGCAGCGGTAAGCTAAGCCTAGATGCCAAAACCAACTGTACAGTATACACCTCCATTCATTCCCAATAAATCTGTTTCACGTGAGCTGTCTGACTCAGAAATACAGCTGCTGTGGGCAAGTTCCAAAACACTTGAGTGTTATAGAAAGTAATAATGCGCAGCTTTGCTGTTGTGCTTGTGCAGCTGGAATCATTCATTCTCCAGAATGTTTATGAGGCGTCCAAAACAAGCAATAACTATGAGTAAAGTCTCAACTGTTGGAGGGCAGCAGAGCCCATGCCGCAACTATATAGTCAACATGCTCATTGATCATCTTATCGCTATGGGGCTGTTAAGTCTGACATCATTTTGTAGGCAGAGGAGAACTTTTGGGGCCAAAAGGTTGTTGAAAGGAAAGTGGTAGAATTATACTTTAGTCGTTATTTTTGTCTCGGATCTGTTGAAATATATTGATAATAAATCTGCTTGGAGGTCTGACTACAAAATGATGTCACGGCTTAAAAGCCCTATAGTCATCAATGGTGGAAAAAGTATTATGATGTTTGACTAAGTTACTTGTCAATGTATTGCTAAGCTCAAATGCTGTGATTTTGACTGACTAAGTTTCATGTTAATGTATTGCTATTGTTCTCCTATTAGGTCTTGCTTAGCGTTCCCTGATTTTGCTTAGCATGCTCAAAAAGCATGCACAAAATGTAGGGAACATCTCCGAACACAGAGCCCTTTAACACCAAGATTAACTGTATTACATTTATGCATGGAATACATGGTTAAACCTACTTTGACGTGAATGTTCCTGACTAATCTCACTGTTTTCTCACAGCACGGAAGCACCATACCACTTCTGCCAGGCAGTTATCCAACGTACACATGGTACAGTATAGATGCGTATGGAGCAGCATACAGTGGGCTTGGACCTACACCGCTATAGTCTCTGTATAGGCTGACGGGCAAAAGACCTATCAAATGTAACTCATGTTTTTATTTATTTTTTATTTTTTTTCTGCTGTCGTGCAGATCAGAGATGATTGGGGGGGGGGGGGGGGGGGGGGGGATGGGGGAGGGGGGGAAGAAGAACAGAGGGGACAGAGGAGAGAGGGGAGAGAGAGAGAGAGATGCGGCAGGGAGGGAGGGAGTGGCAGAGATCATGGACGCCTCCTCCCGCCCTCCGACCCCCCGCCCCCGTTCCCCCTAAAGCCGCCACATACACTGTTCTCCAACAGCCCCCAGCTCTCTCACCTGCGCCTCGTTCTCCTTCAGCAAGCGGCGGGTGCGCGCCCCGCCCGGGTCGTCCGTCACGTTCAGCATCACCACGCTCTTCTTCTCCCAGCCGATGAAGGAGCCGTCCGTCAGGCCCTCCACCACCTGGATGAAGTCCTGGTAGCCCGTGTGGCGCGTGGTCACCACCGAGAACGCCGTCCAGTCGTACTCCTCCAGCACCTCGAAGATCACCTCCAGCTGCAGCGCCGCGGAGGAGCTGAACTGCAGGAACACCGAGCCCGTCTCCTGCGAACGTCGGAGAGAGAGAGGGGGAGGGAGAGAGATGGAGGGAGAGAGGGAGAGAGAGAGACGGAAGGCAGAGGAGAAGAACGGCACATTTTTCTTGAAGGATGAGCCCTTTTTTTTAACCCCGCTAGCTAGTTATTTTTTGTTTTATTTTCCTAGTTGTTGCAGTCATGCAGATCGGTTGGGGGGCTTATCAGAATCCTCTCCCGCTCTGGTGACGGGATCACACCTGACAGACCTCGTGTAGTGTTTTCCAACGCGTTCCTTTCAACACAACAGCACGAATTGCTTCAAGTAGGGGCCCTGCGTAATCTCCGCTGTCAGGCTGAAACCTTGTATATTCCACATTTCATCTTTTATATGATGTTCATAAATGAATGCCTTATTTTCACCCCCCCTAAAATCTGGAAGCTGAAAGTGGTTAAGTCTGTGAGTTTTATAAATGTTTAACCAATGAACAACCAATAACAAGAGCTTGTGACTAAATAATAACTACGTTGGATCCACCAGAACACGGACAGATGTTTGCATTTCCTGAAAACGAACATCTTAATGGACATACAAGGTTTCTGCCCGACTGCGGCGATACGTAACTGCACAAGTATCCTTGACCTTGACCGTAATGGACGGCCGCCATTAATGCCTATATGCTCATCACTACTACAACCAAGCAATGTCTTCTCCATGCGCCTTGCAAAACGTCTGCACCGTCCTTCCACCATGCATAAAGACAGGAATGAACGCAACAGCCCTCAAAGTAAAGCCTAATTCAAACTTCATCGCACGACAGTCTGTCGGCATCACGTGTCGGAAACAGCAGACCTAAAAGCTTGCAAAAGTGTCGTAGGTCTGCTATTTTTTTACGCTGTTGTGCGACGGAGCATGAATTAGGCTTACACACCGGGAGAGTGCCGAATAAACGACGCGAGAATGCGTCAGTGGATATTATATTTAATCATCCTATTGATTTGCCAATGCTCCATTCAAACCAGGTGGCTGACTTTACTCGCACTGCAACATCTACCTCGTTTTGAAACAGCAGTTTAAATGAACGCAAATTCATTGTGCAGAATAAACTCTCCCAGTGTGTATGGATCTTAAAGAGATAACTTAGTAGGAATGTACCAATATGAACCTTTTAAATGCTTGAGAATGCTCTAAGATTTGTCGTTTTTGGTATATTCAAGTAGTATCGTTAACACTACAAGACTTAGAAGATTAGTAATTTGTATTACAAATAAAACAACAACTGGAGTGTCCAGGTGAACTACTGTATACAAATCAGTTTTTAACTGTAAAAAATACAATCATCAGACCATGTA
>NC_137811.1:66894387-66944387 GCF_963921795.1 Nannobrachium achirus | reverse complement strand
TAGCCTGTGATATTTATATTTTGCTGTTTTCTTTAAAGACCGTTGACATCTAAACGGGGCCTAGCGGTAAGTCAGGGTGCTGCTTTAGTGCATGTTGGCTCGTTGGTAAGACTGTGCTACACTAAATGCAACAGAGCCCAATTTTTGGCCAACATGGCTGCAGTGTCGAAGGCCTATTCATGCTTTGAGCATCAAGCGACGTGTCGCATGTCAAAAAGTGTCGCGGAGGACTTCCACCGATGGCGTCGCGTATATACCTCTGGATGGGTTAGGAAGCTGCACGAGACCACGTCCACTTACTGGTTTGTGTTTTGTGGCGGCGCTAGCATGAATGCTAGCGTGAATGCTCAAAACTGAGACCGGCGCTGACCACAGAGAGACAACGCAGCGTAATGTACTTGTCACTCAAAGCATAAACTGGCCCCTACAGGTCTGTAACTCAGAGAGCGTAATGGGAACCGAATAGAGTAACGAAGTTTGACGTCATTTACACATCCTACCTGGTTCCCGATTTTTTCCCCCCCAATTCTGAATTCCCATAGACTTTTTTCATATTGCGTCATATAAGAACTGTGTTCCAAACATAAACAAACAATCTCATATGGATATGAAGAATCAACTGGCGGTGAGAAAACGCTAATGTTACTGTCGCCGAATTAGTTACATTTTCACCAGAAACAGTCTGTATCAAATATTAGTGACTGACTATCACAAACCATACAGATCCACCTCCCCGACAATATCGCGGAGACCGTTTGTTTATTTTTGGACCACAATGCTTATATGAGAAGATTTTAAGATGACTCTCTCTTATTCTCCATAAAGAAATTACTTTCGCTAAACCGAGGGATGAGCGAGTGACACCACGTCTTCGTTACTCTATGGACGTATGGGTCCATTTGGTCCCATATGTACCCTCTCTGAGTTATGGAGGTGGGGTGGGGGGTCCGGTCCGTGGCATAATGCATACCATAATGCATAAAGCATATTGTCGTTGTCGGGTGAAAACCTTGTATAAAAAATAAAAAATAAAATAAAACCTCGTATCTCCAAGTTTCAAATTTGTATGTTCTTTCGCAAAGTAAAGACCTGTTTCATCGCACAAGGCCGTCGCACCAAAGTAGTGAAAATAGCAGATCTACAAGCACTCAACGCCTCACGATGCGAGGCGTTGTGTGCTTGTAGATCAGCGGTTTTCACTAGTTTAAATCATTTTTTAAATGAAAAATACAAAACGAACGGTTTTGGACATACAAGGTTTTTACCCGACAACGACGATATTGCATACCATTAAAAAAAAAAAAACAATCGGTTTGAGAACCAGCGCTCCCCCATAATGCACCAACCATAATCCATCCAATCCTTGTCCCCCCCCCCCCCCCCAGCCCCAGCTCTCCCCCCTCTATACCTGAGGCATCCTCCCCAGCCCCGCTCCCCCTCCCACGGCCACAATGGGCAGCCCCGTCTGGGCCGAGACGAACTCCAGCATGGGGGCCAGGGGTCCCCAGGCCGTGGGCGGGGGCCGCTCCTCCTCGTAGACCAGGCCCTGGAGGGGCCGCGTTGCCAGCAGCTCACACAGCTGGGACAGCACCGTCTTGGGACTGCTGTCGTTCACCTGAGAGGCAGAGGGAGAGAGAGAGAGAGAGAGAGAGAGAGAGAGAGAGAAAGAGAGAGAGAGAGAGAGAGAGAGAGAGAGAGAGGTTCTACTTTATTGTTACGTCTCTTGTACAGGTACATCAGAGTAAAACTTATTTTTGTTTGGCATCCTTCAGACAATGCAGTGGTATAAATAATCAGAGATCTCCATATATGGGCATAAAGGGGATTCTCTTAGAGTGGTTCCCATGACATCCCAACATACAATATCTTTTATACACATACAGGTACATGGAGATCCCTATCTGAACCAGTCACAAAGATATGGGCCATGCCTTGGCCAGCTGGCCAGTGATATCTTTATAATATTATTTGTGAGAGAGGCCATGGAGGCCATGAAGGGCTATTCCCAGCAAACCAGTAAACGTAACGGTTCCCCGCTTGGCATGTACACTGCTCAATACTCTGGCAAGCTACTAAGCTATGTTTGCCGCCATGATTGTACTTAATTGTCATACAATTAATATAAAACAACATTTTTTATACAGGCATATATTTTAGCCACCTCTCGCTAGGACCCCCCTCCCACTCTACTGCGCATGTGCGACTGCAGTGCACACAGTAGAGATGGGATTTATGGCTCTCTGAAGTGAGCCGGATCTCGGATCCGTTCCTTTCAAAGAGCCGTTCAAAAGACTGGCTCATTTGAGTTACTATGTAGATTTTGGCATTTTGATTATGATTACAAATAACTTCAACCCTATATAAATGTATTTCTGACATACATATGTAGCCTACATACCTGCTATTTGAAAATAGCCGATCTACAAGCTCACAAATATAATTTTTTTCATTTTTTTTACATTTTATTCATTGGAAAACCTGTGAAATAGGACATTCTTAAAGTACATTTTGATACCAATACTTTTGTACTCTTACTTAACATTCCAAGTTTCTACTTGTGGCAGAGTATTTCCACATGGATTGCAGTATTGATATATTTTTTTACTGAAAGTTGTACCATGTAACTTTTTTTATAAAACAAATCTTAAAATTGTCCTAACTCTTAAATCGCTAAAGTTTTAGAACACCCACTCCGTTATTTTCAGCTTCTGAAGCCTTCTCTTTATATGTTTTCTATGATCCTGACCGGGGTCCGGTTTTCGCGCAAAAACTACGTCATCATACACTATCGGCCAATCACAGCGAGGGTTATACACTGCCGGCCAATCACAGCGCATCTTGAAGTGGGGTCGCTAGCTATCACAATAGGGCGGCCATACGTGTGTCTCTATCTATACTCGGGTGAAACACTCCGTTTCTCCGGAATGCCTGAACGCACAGGAACCAGGGACCCCTCTAAAGATAGATCTCGGCGAGGTGGAGGCAGACGCGGGGGTGACGCGGGGGTGTGAGGCCCGGTCCGCGGCGAAAAACGGCCGAAAGACGCGGACGCTACTGACCACTAGTTGAGCAACTTACACAGTATAGCTTTAAGTAAAGAAGTTGAGTACTTTTTCCACCACTGTTCATTTACAAAAGGAACGGCTCCCTACTACGAACCGGATCCCATCGTTCATTTCAAAGAGCCGTTCACAAGACTTGATTCGTTCGCGAACGTCCCATATCTAACACGCAGTAGCAGCAGCAGCAGACAGAGAATCGTATGGCATTTTTGGACACAACACGGATAGTATTGTTATTGCACAAGATACACACGCTGCAAACACATAAACAGCTTTTAGGAACACGTTTTCTCTTTCGGTTTTCGGCGGCGGCGGGGGGCGCGACCGGACCGTTTTAATGCCTCGGATCGGAATGATACAGACAGAGAAAGATACACCGTCCTCCGTCCTGTGTGTGTGTGTGTGTGTGTGTGTGTGTGTGTGTGTGTGTGTGTGTGTGTGTGTGTGTGTGTGTGTGTGTGTGTGTGTGTGTGCGTGTGCGTGCGTGCGTGCGTGCGCTGCAGTGAAAACCTGTCTGTTTCTCTGTCTCTCCGATCCATGTTCACAAAAAACATTGCCTCACTCCATAACCACTGGATCGTGCATCATAATAATGCGTTAATAGAACATGCACGCCGAACGCACACAGTGACACATTCACGATCGTGCAAATGCTATGGTGTAACTAGCCTACGCATGTAACATTGTGTTGACGGAGGGACGCTGCTCTAACGTGCAAGCTTCATTCGTTATGTTGCTTTCTGCAATGGAGAGCAGGGGTAGGATGAGGAATAGTGGAATACACAAAAAACATGATACCATCGAGGCATTTATGTAATTTCTAACATCAAAAACCCCAAATATTAACAACAATCAACGGGTCGACAATGTCTCAGAACGTGCCTACTTTCGCCATTTGATTTGTCCTGACTCCTATTATATTGGTGCTAAAAAAGGTCACCAGCACTTTCGCCTATAACATATTCGCCTACACGCATTTGGTCCTTTCGCCTGGCATTTTCGCCTTGGAGGAGAGTCTTTTCACCTACCTGTCTGAGCCATTTCGCCTACCCTCAATTCTGCTGTCAGACTGTCCATGTTTGCATATTTTCTCTTTGTCATTTAAATATTATAGTGACTGTGACAGTGGTGTCAAGTGAATCTAACAGTTTATTTGACATTTATTATTTACATCACATTTTATTCCTAAAAAATGGCAAAATAGTTTTTTATGCCTGTTGACAGGCAAGGTTGATTCTATAGGCTATTTAGGTGTATTATATATCTTATATAGACCTATATAGGCTAATAGCCTACATATCTATTTTGTATAGCCTAATGTTAAAACAATATATGCCTACAATACTGTTCATTTTACAATACTGTTCAATACTGCACCAAAGAATGTAGTATCGGGACATAAATTAATTAATTATTTGGGCGCACCTGATTCCAATAGCTCTGTATTTATGTGATTACTATGGAGTGCATAGGATAGCCGTGTGTAGGTTTGACATGTACTGTAACACCACTGTCACAGTCACTATAATATTTAAATGACAAAGAGATAATATGCAAACATGGACAGTCTGACAGTGGCTGTCTGGG
The DNA here is from genome assembly GCF_963921795.1 of Nannobrachium achirus. Taxonomy (NCBI): domain Eukaryota; kingdom Metazoa; phylum Chordata; class Actinopteri; order Myctophiformes; family Myctophidae; genus Nannobrachium; species Nannobrachium achirus. The sequence goes on along the minus strand of NC_137811.1, from coordinate 66,939,738 downwards.
GCCCCACGCAGTCAGGGCCGTGTTTTGCTGTAGGCCATTCCCTTTAACTGGCCAATAGGGATATGTGGGCACTTGGAGAGGTGGCCACCTAGACAACTGGGCACTAGGGACATAAAGGGGAGCACACACTGAACGCAGGCAGCTGCGCAGCGTCGCATCGTGGTATCGACGCACGTGAAGTGCCGCGCGGTAACCCCAACTGGATGCGGCGCGCTGCCACACAGCACATCCATTTCCCCCGGTGGGGAGAAGCATGGGAGAACATTTTCAACGCGCGGCAACGCTGGTCAAATAGGACAGTGGCGTATCGGCACGGCAGACGAGGCGTTCCGCGCCGCCTCCGCGTCCAGCGTGTGTTCCCCTTTTTTTCTAGTATATATATATCGATGGCATCAGGGATCTTCATATATGGGCATAAAAGGGATTCTGGGGAATACCCATATATGGACTTTTACATAGCTGATGTCACCTGTGATGTCACAGTGATGTGTCAAGGGAACCACAGTGTCAGGCGTGACCTTCAGAGATACACGGATACGTGGACAAGATGTGCCGGACATCACAGTGACATCAGAGCATGATGTTAGAGCGGCAAACCCATAGACCATAAAAATGCTGTGAAATGTCTCATGGTAAACTGCGACCTTCGGTCGCAATAACAGAAAACATCAGAACAAACAAAAAGCAAAAGAAAGAGAGAAAAATAAAAGAGCATCCTCAGCTGTACAAGTGCATAAAGTTTGGTATATTGTATACACAAACAGCATATTTTTTTCCAGTAGTTGCTACTGTACTGTACTTAACCTTTTGTAAACATCTTCACAGTATGTTCTACAGTATGTGCAACAGGTTAGTATATTCAACTTCTCAGCATATATTTATGTACAGTAGGCGCAATTCAACTTCACAGTATCTCTTTATGTAAAGTAGGTGAGGGGGGGGGCGGGTAGCGATTCCTTTTGCCCTGGATCTTTCTCGTTCTTGACAGTTCGGGTGTGGAGGGAAGAACGAGGGGGGGGGGGGGGGGGGGGAGAGAGAGAGAGAGAGAGAGAGAGAGAGAGAGAGAGAGAGAGAGATAATAATACATCAATTGATTAGGTGAAATAAAAGTTGCTGAAATCAAACTGAAATTGAATGAAGGGGGGAGAGGCAGACCCAGAAATACAGAGGCGGAGAGAGAGAGTAATGTAGGAATGATAGAAATGGAGAGAAAAATAGGGAGGAGGACAGAGAGACAGAGAAAGAGAGAGGGAGAGAGAGAGAGCCATGGACAGGCAGAGAGCAGTGAGGTAATTGAAACTGTACTGAAGTGATAATGGGCAATGGAACGGAACCGAAATTGAAATTGACCTGAGAGTGAGAGAAGGAGACAAGCCGGCAGAGAGAGTGTGAGCTTGGAAAGGCAGAGAGAGAGAGAGAGAGAGAGAGAGAGAGAGAGACAGAAAGTGCCCTTTTGTGTTCGTCACAGAACGAAAAGGAGAGGGAGGAGGAGAGAGAGAGAGAGAGAGAGACGGATGCTCACTCGCAGCCCGCATTTTGGTTTGTTTGCTTTGGCTTGTGAGATGCATTCATGTAGCGTTTGGTACTTGGCAACGTAACAAGTGATCCTACCGTGCCAATTAAGATTATTGAATTGAACAGAGAGAGAGACAAAGAGAACACAGAGAAATTACGTCAAATGGAAAGAGACAGGAGACAGAGAGACAGAGAGACAGAGACAGAGACAGAGACAGAGAGATACAGAGATACTGTATGGAACAGGGGTCTTCAACAGGGGGTCCGGGACCCCTAGGAGGTCCTCAGAGTTACTACAGGGGGGCCTCCACATCTTTGTGTGATAGAAACGTTTTTTTTCCTCCTTTTTTACATTAACCACTTGAACCCTAGCGTCCATATTCTGAGAACTGTAGCCGAAAATTTTCACTTGTTAGCTTGCCAAGTACCAAAAATTGTAGATCGGCTATTTTCGGCAAAGAAGTTTGGTGTGGAGGGGAAAAAGAGCAGACTAAATACATGGTGAAAGTTCAAGTTTATTAAGTATTGATGGTTCAAGTGGTTAAATATCTGAAAACACCAATTGACATGAATCCAAAATACACTGATGATTGTGCTTTCAAACGATGAAACTATATGGAATCTATGAAAGGGGTGTGGGGTCCCTGCTTCATCTCTCTCTCTCAACTAAGGGGTCCTTGGCCTGGAAATGTTGAAGACCCCTGGTATAGAAAGACAAAGAAGCAGAGAGAGAGAGAGGGTGACAGAGACGGAGACAGAGACAGACAGATAGATTCTGTAGATACAGAGATATAGAAAGACAAAGAGGCAGAGAGAGAAAGCCATATCAGAAAGAGGCCAGGCAGGTACAATGTGTGTCTTAATTATCCGTACTGCAGCTCATAGGGAAGGTGTCATGTACCGTGTTTTGCAGTGACATTGTTAGGCCAACAATACAAGCTGTTGGTCAAAGAGCAAACACACTGACGCCCACACGCCCACATGCACACACGTGCCCCCACACACACGCGCACGCCCACACACACACGCCCACACACGCACACCAGCAGCAGCAGTCCTGTACTTGGCTATTCACCTCAAATAATGAGTGTGAGCATGAATAATGTATATCTATGATTATGCGTCCCCTTTCCCTCCCAGCAGGGCAGAAAGCAGGACGTCAGCTCTAATGGCTGGGACTAGACGTGCCGTATCACCATAAAGGTCTGGGGGCAGGGACGTGCTGGCCATTGGGAAAAGCGGGCCAACTCCCGAATGGCCGGTTCATTCCATTAGGAAAAACTTTAAAATAAAATGTTGGCCTTCGTTCCATTTTGGGGGCTGGGCGGGCAGGCGGCCAACAAAGTAAATCATCACTGTCGGGCAGAAACCTCGTATCTCCAAGTTTCAAATGTGTACATTTTTCCGCAAAGTAAAGCCCTGCTTCATCATACAAGGCCGTCGCACAAAAGTAGTGAAAACAGCAGATCGCGGTGCGAGGCGTTGTGTGCTTGTAGACCGGTTGTTTTCACTAGTTTAAATCATTTTTAAAAATGATAAATACAAATCGGCTGTAGATCGGCTGTTTTCACTAGTTCAAATAATTTTTAAAAATGATAAATACAAAACAAACGGTTTTGGACATACAAGGTTTCCACCCGACAATGACGAAATATAACTCACGTAATTGGCCCACTGGCTTGTCACTTTGTCACAAATCTTTGAGTAGCAGCAGCGCTATAGAGAGAGATCTCTTTCTATAGCGCACAATGAGGGCCTCTCCAACTCTTTTTCCCGGGCTGAATCAGGGGCCCAGCACGTCCCTGTCTGGGGGTTCGCTCCCCACTAGGGCCAATGAGCGTCCCATCAACCGCCTGTCACAGCGCGGCCTGGAGCGACGATGCTGGATTGTCACATTGATTCTGAGTGAGTCTGCTTAAACCCCTCCTGTGATGCAAATGAACCGCGGTGTCGCCGTCAATCCGGCGCTTTCAGAGCGACACCTGTCTTTTATTATAAGGCTAGTGCAGTGCCGCCACACCTCCCAAGCCTGATCAACCCCTACAACCCCACCCGTTCACTCAGATCAGCAGACATAAGGATGCTGACAGAACCCTCGCTAAAAACCCCAGGACAAAAATCCACTCGTCCTAGACAATTCACCCTCCTGGCCCCCAAACTGTGGAATAAACTCCCTGTTGCACTTAGAAATAAGCCCATAACACTTACCGTAGCACTTGCCGTGTTCCACTTTACATGTGGAACGCCCTTCCACAAGCCTTAAAGGAGAGCAAATCCCTAGCCTCCTTCAAAATTGGTATGAAAAGTCACCTTCAGGCGGCTGCTACCCGTGACTTGTAAATAGACTAAGCCCCCATGCTCCCCCCACCCTTTTTTTCTGCCTTTGTATTTGATTTTGTTATGTTTGCTTTTGAAACTGATATTATCCTAGATAAAGTACTGTGTTCTATCCGTCTGTCTTTCAATGTTATATGAGATACTTAAAGTGTGGTTCCTGTGGAAATAAGCCTCGGCTTTCTAGGATCTCCTTTTAGTTGACCTTGTACCAGTGATTTGTACTGTCATGAAACTGTACTTTTTTCTTTTGCAAACTTCTAATAAATTCTTCAATCAATCAATCAATTGCCTACCCTAAATGACCAGACATGAAAACTACAGATAGCATTTTATAGGTTTTACATAGTTTTTTTATTGATTAGGTGCTTGGTCTACCTACGTAATTTAGTTTATTTTAATATATTTTCTAGATTGATATTGCTGTGCATTTGATGCACTGATGTTGATGTATTGACTGACCTTGCCAGAGTGGGAACGCCACTCTGGCACAGAGTGCGCCGAGACCTGAGAAATAACTATAAAACTTTTCACAACCAAGTTGATTCACTTTAAGGTCCAGCCAATTCCATATATCTCCCCTGACAGTTTACGGGTACTGCCGAACAAGCTTCACTTTATGTAGGAGCTAAACAAACAAAGGACAGTAAATGTACTTTATGGAAAATAGAGGTTTTCATAAAACAACCATGATGATGACTGTAATAATATGTAATAGAACAACTATTACATATTATTACAACAACTCAGCTTGTTGCTTGACAAAGACAATGCATGGTTGGAACGTTGCACAGAATGAACCACCAAAGGGAGCTTTAATCTAGTGTGCAGCCATTTTGCTCTCTTCCCAAGTGTTTCAGCTGCCTTTGTAGAATAATAATTGTCATGTAATTATTAAACACACAGGAACAGAGCTTATAATGCCATGTTATGGTACTGATGTATTATCTGCTTATTGTAAATCGCTCTGGATTAACGCTCTTTCTTTTATCCTCCGCGCCATAACGAGCGTTCGTTCTTTTACCTGTCTGAGCACTGTAAGCAGATGAGGGGTGGCGCGGGTGTGTACAGTAGCAGCAGCTCCCGTAACGCTATAGTCTCAAATCTGCGACAATCAATCTTCTCCTCCATTTCTATGCCTGGATCTAGTTTCTCCATCTCTATGTCTGGTGCAACCGAGGGACAAACTTCAGCCTCGTTCACTGGAACGGAAGCGCCGTTCAACTTGAGGGATACACTGGTCTTTTACAAAAAATTGCGGTTGGAAATAATGGATGGATATTGTTTTATAAAATCGCAAAGGTAAGCTACTTTTATGGCATTAAAGGAGTAGTTCACCCCCAAAATGACTTTTTTTCTATTGATCACTCATGCCATGGAGAGTAGAGTTCAATAATATTATACATTTTTTGTCGCATTCCTAAGACAACAATGTGATAACAATAAATTTACCCCCATTCGTTCCGGATGGGGACCCGTTTCGAAGGAATCAATGCTGGGTAAATTTACTCAAATCAAATGTTTGTCTTAGGAATGTGACAAAAACCAAAAAATATTATTGAACTCTACTCTCCATGGCATGAGTAATCAATAGGAAAAGAAAAAAAACATTGTGGGGGTGAACTACTCCTTTAAAAGACATCCTTAGATCCTTATGAAATCATATAATCATATAAATGGCAGTAAAAGACTTAAGAGCGTCTGCTAAATGCCCTAAATTGTAAATGTAAATTGTGGCTGTTCGGGGGGTGCGGCCGCCGCTCTGAGAGCGTGGCCATTGGGAGCGGGCCAGTCGCATCCAATCGCCCTCACACTCTGCGCCGGGCTCCCCCGGGTGCCCGCCCGGCAACACGCCCCGCCAAGTGTGAAGTCCATTGGATGAATGCTTCTCTCAGGGTAATGTGAAGGACAGGGCAGATGACGGAGACATTCCTGGGATTTATGGATACATTTCCCTTGGTGCAAACGAGTGGCCAGGGGCGTCACACCAAATTCTGGGCCCTGGGTACAAGGATTCACTGCGGGCCCCCCCATGAATGTTAACTATTGAAAAATAGCCGAGTGCCGCGCTGTGAGCTTGTAGATCTGCTATTTTTGAAAAATCGTGAAAATGTGTGCAAGAAACCTATGTCAAGGACCCCCAAGATGATATGTATTTGACCACGGACCCCGATCTCAAAATATTTAGTTCCAGGGACCCCCAGAAGCAAAAAAACATACATTCAAAGATTTTCACACATTTTCACAACTTTTCAAAAATAGCAGATCTACAAGCTCGCTGTGAGCTTGTATATCTGCTATTTTTCAATAGATAAAGTTACTAGGGCCCCTCCACCTTGGGCCCTAGTAACTCAGTCCCCTTGTGACGCCCCTGCGAGTGGCACCCCCAATGGATCCTCCCGCCTGCGGAATAATGTAAGCAGTGATGACGCATGGTTGCCATCATCTATTATATAAAAGTTCAAGTCGGGGCAGGAGGGCAGTGTCTGTCTGACGTAGCGGGCACACAATATACGCCCCGTATGGACTGGACACAAGCCAGGTGACAGGCGGCGGTTAACATCGGTGCAAAAACGTTGCGTGACGTCAGACTGGAGAGAGAAAGAAGAGAGGGAGAGAGAGAAAGAAAGAGAGAGGAAGAGTTTGATCAGCAAGAGGGAGGGGAGACAGAGACAGACAGAGTCAGAGCTCAATCAGCCAGAGAGAGAGAGAGAGAGAGAGAGAGAGAGAGAGAGTATTGGATTATCTTTTCATTTTATTACTGCACTTGATGCTTTGGCAATATTGTGTTATAACTGTTATTCATGCAAATGAAGCTATTCGAACTGAAAATCAAATTTGATTGGCAGGGGAAGAGAGAGAGAGAGAGAGAGAGAGAGAGAGATAGGGAGAAGGGAAAGAGACGGAGGGGGTAGAGAGAGAGAGAGGGAGGGAGAGAGCCTTTCACCCATGCAATAACCCTGGCCAATGCTACAGGCCAGTATACAAATTGAACCAAATGGACCCTTGGTTCCATTTGTACACTGTCAAGAGTTACAGACCAGTTAAAGGTTTATTTGCTCGTAGAAACAGAAACAGTGCTCTGTCTCCACACTTCTTGCCCAAAAAAGCACTTCCAGGTCCAAAGTGGGTTTGCCCTAATGCAAAAACGACATTTGACTCTAATATACTTATATCATATGAGATGTCCAACCATCATGCATTAAAATGATACAAGGAATGAGTTGTGTGAAAAATGACGCAGCATTCACAGCAGCAGGGTTGTGAGCAAAATGGATATGTATTTGTATACCTTTTTTCGCCTATTTCCATGATCAATGTTCTTTTTCAAGTATAAAGTTGTCAGATATGTCAGTCAATTCTTTGTATATTTAGTATTCGTTGTATGTGTCATATCTGCCAAGTGCAACTTCAAAGCCTACAAGCCAAACAGGAATGTAATTGTCAATGAAAGAAACACAATTAAATCTTTCATCACAATTATTTGAGTGACAATGAAATCGTCATGTAAAATGTCATAATCGTGACAGCCCTACCGAATGAATGAATGAATGAATGAATGAATGATTTATTTATAAAATTTTTTGGTCATGTCTTGTCAAAAACACCTATCCTTTACGGGATTATAAGACACCAAACATGAATAAACAATACCACATTCAATTACTGGAGACTGCACAACAATAATAAAAAGAAAAGAAAAGAAAAGAAAAGAAAAGAAAAGAAAAGAAAAGAAAAGAAAAGAAAAGAAAAGAAAAGAAAAGAAAAGAAAATGCCAAAACAAAAATAAATATACCTCACATGTTTTCTTTGTCCATTTGTCCCATGCTTTCTCTAAATATTCTGCCAGTGCAAATATCTTGTGTTCAAAAATCCAACCAAGTCTCTCTGCGTCACTTAACCATATCAAATCTAGGTTTTTACACTCATTAAATAATCTTTGACGTGGCTCACGATGCAAAGGGCTGTAGAACATAAAGTGGAACCTACCTGTAGCCAGATGACGTTGGCCGAGCCCCACTGGGTGACCACGCTGTCCCCCAGGGAGCTGTGCACCCGGCCGAAGCCCGGGTACAGCACCCGCCCGCCGGGCCCGCCCACCGCCGCCTCGGGCTGCACGGTGGCGCCCGCGTGGATCACGGCGATGTTGAAGTTCACGGTGGTCCCGGCGTCGCGCTCCCGCGGCGACGGACGCAGCAGCAGGTGGGGCGAGGAGTCGATGGGGCCCGCCCACTCCGCCAGGGCCAATAGGAGAGAGAGCGTGGGTATGGCGACCATGGCAAACCGCCCGCCACCGTTAGGGGAGGGGCTGGATGGGTGAAGCACTCGCTTGAGAGAGGGTGCCTGGTGGGGGAGAGAAAGACACACACACAGACATTTTAATCATTTATGTACGTCCACATAAGAGATACATTACAAGGACACAAATATTACAAGGTGCTGTAAATGATGTACAGTCATCCAATAGTACCCAATACCCACGCACCATTCAAGGGTAGCCATAAATCATAACACTCGTACAGTGCTTTTATTTTGGAACGTTTTCTCTCTACAAGAGTTATAAAGGGGAGTCAGGACGCTCTTGCTGGTTGAGCCCTTCCGTCCATTTTCGGCTCAAAACATGTACAAATCAATATACAAGGTGCTCCCCGCATTGTCAAAACAGTGTTCTACCGACCCGTCCACTCGTCTGCATGTCTTAGTCTATATTTTTTTCCAATAAAGCACTCTACAAGAATTATGATTGGCTAATTCAAGGGTACAAGTAACAACGCCTTTGCCATATTTGGCGGCTACCGATAGTGGAAGAGACTGCACAGAATTTTGCAAGCCGTTAGCCGCTTTTTTTTTGCATCTCAAGTTGTTGGAAGCCTCTTACAACCAACCTACAGTATGCACGTGTCCAAGGCTGCCAAAGATTAACACAAATAGATTGCACCTATAGCCTAGCTCTGTGATGGTTCGTAGGAGTGGCTGGTATTTAATGACTTTGGTCATAAAGGCTTCCTCTAGGCTAGAATCAAAGGTGCAGGCCATTTCAAGAATGGAAACTGATTTGTCTCCTTCACTGACAACAACCACTGGTGTATTAGCACGCCCGCCCGCCCGCCCGCCCGCCCGCCCGCCCGCACACACACACACACACACACACACACACACACACACACACACACACACACACACACACACACACACACACACACACACACACACACACACACACACACACACACACACACACACACACACACACACACACACACACACACACACACAAGGATACAGTTATGAGTCAACGCTTCTCAAGAGTCAGAGTGGTCCTCAACAGGCACGCGCACACATAGACATCAAAGGGGGCTTATTGAGCCCCTGCCCTTTAATCCGTCTGTAAAAAAAAGTGCCCTCTCCAAGATCATGAATGCAGTTTTTACTACGGTGAAAGAAACGCAGCTGCTCTCTTTCCATGCCATACCTGAGGCATTGCCTTGTCCAAACTCTCCCTCTCTATGTAGAAAGATACGTACACCACATCTCCAGTATTGACTTGATTATGTTCTTGACTTGAGTGTGGTATCAAGCACTGAACATAGCCGACCCCAGCTTGGAAGTCGGCTATTTTCGATATTTTCACCAAAAGGCCCTTTTAAGAAATTTTAGCCCCTGCCTCTCTAACATTCTCTAGTACGTCCCTGCTCAAGAGTGGTCCTCGAAGTGAAACCAGGGGATCCCGCAGCTGAATGAGTTAAAATAGAATCACACTAAACCACTTTAACCATGATTTAGAACTTTTTGTCCATTCAGAACGGGGAAATAAATTGCCTCTCATCCGTTAACTAAACACTTAGATGAGCTGACGGGGAACACAGCATGAAACAGGACAAAACGGCAGCCGCACACAGGGGAGGGGGGGGGGGGGACTGAGTTACTAGGGCCCAAGGTAGAGGGGCCTTAATTATTTTATACTTTATTGAAAAATAGCAGATATACAAGCTCACAGCGCGGCACCAAGTGCCGCGCTGCAAGCTTGTAGATCTGCTATTTTTGAGAAGTCGTGAAAATGTGTGGAAATCTTTGAATATATGTACTTTTAAGCGAACATTTGTAACACAAATTTTGCTTCTGGGGGTCCCTCCCTGGAACTAAATATTTTGAGATGGGGGTCCGTGGTCAAATACATATCATTTTGGGGGTCCTTCACATGAAAATATTTGAGCACCACTGCCATAGAAACAGGTTTTTTCAAAAAACCTTGGAAGGATTTGAAATATTCACTCCGCACAAAATTTCACGATTTTTTCAAAAATAGCAGATCTACAAGCTCGCAGCGCGGCACTCGGTGCCGCACTGTGAGCTTGTATATCTGCTATTTTTCAATAGTTAAAGCACAACATGTGAGTGAATCCTTGTACCCAGGGCCCAGAATTTAGTGTGACACCCCTGGCTGCACACTCCAAACACTCTGCATGTGGTCTTGAGTTTTAACGCACGCTTTGGGTCGTGTGACCTTCTTCAGGCACACACAAGGACACGTGACTGCAGCAGTGAGTGTCATCTCTTGATAGCAGCCAATGCAAGACACCTGTGTCCAACATTCCAGAGAGAAGATAAGACACCAAGGGAATTGTAGTTCCAAATGTAGTGCCCTACAGAGAGACCCTATACCTATTAGACCTTAGTGACTACAACAGCCTTTGACACAAGTGTCTACTGAGACCGGTAACACCAATGCAATGAAATTATTCACGGATATGAAAAAAAGGGGAAAAAGCACCAACACACAATAGAGAAATGCTACAAAATCTATCAGGTAGTAGCCTTCATATAGCATACAGTATAGCGCATATAATCTATTGTTATTACCTTGGCTACCTTAAAGCACGGGTTCCCAAACTTTTCAGGCAGTGACCCCTCCAAAATAATCATATTCTAACTGGGGACCCCCCACCCTGACAAGCACCCTGACAAGTAGGCATCAGGCACGTGCACACATAGACATCAAAGGGGGCTTGAGCCCTAGGCCTGCCCTTTTATCAGTCTGTAAAAAGTGCCCTCTCCAGACCATGAATGCAGTTTTTACTATAGTGAAAGAAATGCAAATGCTCCTCTTTCCATGCCATACCTGAAGGCAGCATTCAAGCGAATTCCCTTGCCAAAACTCTCTTGAACTTAAATGCAGCATCTTATGTTGAAATAATTGCCCTCTCTGTGTAGAAATCCACTTCATTATACAGTGTGGGCGGCACTACCTGGAGTGTTGACAAGACATGGCGGCAAGTAGGCAGTGATGGGCAAGCTACTTGGAAAATGTAGTAAGCTAAGCTACAAGCTACTCTTGATGAAATATAGCTTAAGCTACAACGAAGCTACCCACAGAAAATGTAGCAAAGCAAGCTACAAGCTACACGGCAAAAGTAGCTAACTACAACAAAGCTACTTTTTTTTTTTTATCAATTGATCAAGTGCAACTTTCCATCAAACAAATAGGCAGGCAAAAACGCTCAGTTCGATTGATTATTATAACACTGGAAACAAGCCCTCATGTCTGGCTTTTTGTGTCATCCTTTCATTTACTTTTTAAATTAAATGTGTACCTTTTCAGGTTGTGACCCCCCAAAAAATCCTATTTGAACTGGGGACCCCACCCTGACAAGCAACTGGAATTAGGAGTTGAGGCATTACATTTAGTTTCACTCTGTTCCACCGATAAATATTGTGAAAATAGCAGATCTACAAGCTCACAACGCCTCGGAACACAAGGCGTTTCAAGCTTGTAAATCTGCCATTTTCACAATTTGTGCCTCTTTTACTATATTGTCAATTTGGCCAATGTTGACCATGTTTTTATAGTTGATAACTTTTGATGCAGTTTTGGTCTTTTATTTATATTTTTTTAGGTATTAAAAATGTCTAAAAGGTACTTAAATTGCCACTTCACTGTCATTAGTTAGCTGTGGACAAAATAGTGCACTGATTTGTGTGCTGTCGAAACAGCTGATAAGCTGCAGCCAGCGGTGGACAGTAACTGAGTAAATGTACTTGAGTACTTTTACTTTTATTTGTACTTTAAGGAGCCTATTTTTAAAAGCATGTACCGGTATGTACTCTAATACTTAAGTACATTTAAAAGCAAGTATTTTTTTTTTACTCTTACTTGTAAGACTGAGCTACTTTTAGTGTGGACAGGAGTAAATGTGACAGGAGTACTCTGTACTCTTACTCAAGTACTCGGGTAGAGTACTTGAGTACTCGCGGGGTGGAGTTTATGCTCCACCCTGCGAGATCTACAAGCTCACACAGTTAGCATTTGCAACGCGATGTGAGCTTGTATGTCAGTTGTTCTGTGGGTAGAGGTTGGGATGTCCGCGAACGAATCGAATCTTTTGAACGGCTCTTTGAAGTGAACGATGGGATCCGGTTTGCGCAGTAGAGAGTGCGAAGTAGAAGCGCATAGTGAGACAGATCCTTGGCTCGGTCTCACTTCAAAGTGCCATAAATCCCTCACTTCAGTCGCTTATCTAACACACACACACACACACACACACACACACACACACACACACACACACACACACACAGGACGTTCGCTGAATGAAGTGAAAGCAGCTGCAGCGCTGCGCAGAACAACACGTTTGGGGATCTGTTGGGAATTCTTTTCCTCACAAACTTTATTTAGCAGTCATTTTTCGTTTGTTGGACGCTACGTCACTACTGGGGTCTAAAAATAGCTACGCTACGCTAAAAGCTATTTGGTTCAAAAGGAGCGGCGCTACCGTGACGCTACTGAAAAATGTAGTTAAGCTATGTAGCGTCGCTACTTGTAGCTCGCTACTGCCCATCACTGCAAGTAGGGCATTAACAAGTCGACTCAGACTCCCCCCAGAGAAAGTCGAAAGTCGAAGTTGAAAAAAAAAGAAACTTTCTATTGTGAAAATCATCTACATGCTCACAACGCCTCGCAACGCGAGGCGTTGTGAGCATGTAGATCTGCTATTTTCACACTTTCTGCCTCTATATATTTGACAATTTGGCCAATGTTTAATTTGTCATTTTAGAAGTATTAAAAAGTCCTTAAATTGTCACTTTAGAAATGTGAAGATACCCTCAACACACTTAAACTTTATGTTGGTTTGTTTATTATTGAGTGAGAAAACAATGTTTCACATTAAGTTAATCATCTGTGGACCCCCCCCCCCCAAAAAAAATAAAAATAAATAAATAATAATAATAATAATTGGGGGGTCGTGAGTGATGTGATGACGTCATCAAACGATAAAGTCGACTTCAAATCAACTTTTTACTGAGTCGAGTCGACTTGCAAAAATCACAAATCGTTAATGCCCTAGGCTAGCGCCAAGCGGGTGACACATGGTCGGATGTTGACCCAAATCATCACTATAGTACAACTGAGAGTGAGATGATGTTGACTTCTTTGGCCTACTACTAGCTGTGTGCACAGGACATTTGGTGCTGATCGGTCCTGTGGTTTGCAAGATTATCCAGGTGTTATTAAGTTTATTTTATTAGGATCCCCATTAGCTTCCACAAGTGGTCGCTAGTCTTCCTGGGGTCCACACAATAATTCATACAGTAAAAACAGACAATGGTAAAAATGTTTGTCTAAAATAGACAAAAATCAAGTTAATAGCAAAAACAGTGACATCTCTCTGCATAAAAAACAGCTGACAATAACCAATAATCACAAATACAGTGTTTACACGAAATACATAAATAAAAATAAGGTATAAAAGTATAGAAAAAACACAAACATCAATTTATGTTTGAGTAACCTTTTAAAAGAAAATCTGCTTCTGGTATGTCTTGAATTTATAGGGAGCATATTCCAAGCTGAAAAAGCTCTGTGAAGAACAGTTCTCAGCATACTATTCTGGTTGTGACTTGGCACCTCCAGATGACCTGAGCTCACTTGACGGGTATAATGTTGATGACAGAAACCTGAAAATAATATCTGTTCATGAAAGAAGTGTGGTGTGGTGTTCCACATAGCATTATGCATGAACATCAAGAGGCTATATTTTAATTTCACCTCTACGGTTAACCATGATAATTGTTTATGCATCTCACATTGGTACGGAAAGAACAATTTAGAACCAATCGAGCTGCTCTATTCTGAGCGATTTGACGTTTCTTCATGTGTTTCTCAGCAGCATTAGACCAAATAACAGGGCAATAGTCCCTCAATTAAGTTGAATACATCCTCATGGAATCCTATGTTCACCCCCCAAAAACAAAACAAAAATCCAGTATGGAGGACAGCTAATCCAATCACAAGAGAGAGAAAGACAGAGAGTTGACAGAAGAATGGAGAGATACTTTAAACAGACTGAAGGAACGACAGAGAACAGATATAGAGAGGGAGTGAGAGAGAGAGAGAGAGAGAGTGGGGGGAGAGAGAGCGAATGAGAGAGCGAGATTGCGGGGACAGGGAGGCTGAGAGAGAGTAATGAATTGTGAATCCAATCACGGGGGGCTAATATCAGTAAGCTTTGGCCGGAGAGCCAAATACAGAAGGCTCTGATTATTGTTATCCAACTCACCGGTGTTAGCCGGCCGAAAGTTGTCGATCTACAAGCTCATCATCGGAAAACGGATATATTTTGGCCCGCAATGTTGTGATATGACAATGTATATATATGCTATGTATATATACGTGCAGGACAAAAATGAAGACACAAAATTATAAAACACAGTGACAAGCTGGACGGTGGAGAGAGGGTGGCGAGCCAGAGAAAGAGAGAGAGGGGGGGAGATGATATCTACGGGCGGTGGAAGATCGAACCATATTAAGAGGTGCATGTGTGTGTGTGTGGGGGGGGGCTGAAATAGCATGCATCTGGAGGTGAGGAAGCAAGGGAGAGAAAGGTATACGGAGAATGAGAGAGAGAGAGGGAGAGAGAGAGATAATAGCAGAAGCAGGAACGGGGGCAGAGGTAGGTTCTGTGCTGCATGAATGATAACACCAATTAAGATCACTGTAAACACACTCGCCCACGAGCCAGCGCGCGCGCACACACACACACACACACACACACACACACACACACACACACACACACACACACACACACACACGTATGCAAGTGGACACACGCATGCATGGATACATGCACAAAGTAAACACACAACTTGTGTGTGCTTTCGTGGTACACATCATATCTGATGCACGCGCACACTCACACAATGACAAATGAATGCACAGATACATTATACAGTCACAGTAACTTAATGATAGGGAGATACTAGGGTTAATGCTGTGTACACACACACACACACACACACACACACACACACACACACACACACACACACACACAACTGCATGAAAAGATAATGACTAGCTGGGAGATGTCAGGGTTAATGTGGCAGTCACGTGCACGCTCACACGCACATGCACACACACACACAGTCACACAAACACAACACATCATTTTCAATTTGCTTTCAGCGCCAACCACCGTCAGCCATTCTCGTTTTCCTCCTCTCTCTCTCTCTCTCTCTCTCTCTCTCTCTCTCTCTCTCTCTCTCTCTCTCTCTCTCTCTCTCTCTCTCTCTCGGGGAGAAGAGCAAAGGAGAGGATTTAGGATGTGATTGAAGGAGTGATGGACAAAAGGATAAAGGGAAAGAATGAGAGACGAATGGAGTGCAATTGCTAAAAGTGGAGAAGTTAAATAACTGACTGACTGACTGACTGACTGACTGACTGACTGACTTACTGACTAACTTAATTTTTACAGTTTTTCACGATTGTTAACACACAAAAACCCGAGATTTGGCACTATTTCACACTCCCTTTTCTGCATTAGACACGGATTTTCCTTCTTTACACTCGGATGTCAATTACACATCACCTTGTTGTCGAAACACTACACACAATGTTAAGTTGTTGCACACACTTCTCAAGAAAAACCTCAAGGTATTAAGCTACAACACACAATTATTCAAAACTCTACACATTCAAGTCTGGTGTGAAATACATTATACATATCACCTTGTTGTCTAAACACTACACACAATTGTTGCACAACTGAACATTGAGACAGGAACCGGAGGCAGAGATGGGTACAATTTTTTTTTTTTTAAATGCAAACATACAAATACCAGGACAGTATCTTGGTGAAAGTCGCCAGGTCAGTATTAGACCAAGTACTGACCAAGTATCTTTTTTGTATTTTGTGCCCATCTCTGACCGGAGGCATGATTCCTACAGTAAATCATGTACCCAAAACAAAACTTTTTGGATGCATATTTGTGTGCCGTTTTATGTTTGACTATAAAAAAGAAGGCCTACACTGAGTCATTTTACAAAAGGAGAAATAGCTCATACTACAGAGTCATTGTCATTCTAAGCAAATGCTTAGTTGTGTGTACTCAGTGAATGGTATGTGTTGTCATTTGAAAATATGGCTGTGTGTACCAAATGAAAACACGAGTTCCATTTTGTGAACACAGTTAAGTGATTTGATGGCAAAGAGTCATCTTGGGAAGGGAGTGTGAGGTTTAGCATTTTGTGTGTGATGTTTTCAATTTTGTGTGTGCAGTTTTGAGAAAGCCGTTATTGTATTGAGAAACGTGTGCACTTTATTTCATGCCAAAAAATAGTGTATTTTGCAGATTGGGTGGGGTGCTGAGGGGCTCACCACTGCGGAGAATAGACTTTCAACAACGCAAAACTACCTTTGGTTTGGTATGTAGTGAAGTAGTTTTATTTATTTTGACTGAAGTTGAGCGCTCGTCGGGGCTGAGAAATCGTGGGTCTATTCATTTGCCGACGGGTCTGTCAGAGCGTGACGCGATGGACCAGAGCTAACCCCCCCCCCCCCTTATTATTAAATAACTGACTGACTGACTGACTGACTGACTGACTGACTGACTTAATTATTAAATAACTGACAGACTGGCTGGTTGGGAGGATGGAGCTGGGGAATGGCAGCTAGGGAGGAGGAAACAGCAGGACACATGGAGGAGGAGGAGGATAAAATATGTGAGGGGAGCAGGAAAGAAATATTGATTAGTGGGGATGTGGAGACGTGGTCAGACTAAACAAATGGCCTGCCAGCGCTCCGCTTTTGACTGACAGGTGTGTGTGTGTGTGTGTGTGTGTGTGTGTGTGTGTGTGTGTGTGTGTGTGTGTGTGTGTGTGTGTGTGTGAGGCCTGTTTGTTTTTGTGTGAGAGCGCACGTGCATGCACGCGTGTGTGTGTGTGTGTATGTGTGACCGTGACGGATAAAGAGAGGCTGTAGAAAAAAAGGGAGAGAGAGAGAAAGAGAGAGAGAGAGACTAGACACGGTCAAATACAGTGTGTCAACGACTTAACCACTTAAACCCCGACATCCGCATTCCGGGGAAAATAGCAGATCAACAAGCACACTCAATACTTGCACAAGCACCTCTATATGCCCTCTATACTTTGTAAGCTTGACCTTTGGGCTCGATACTTGGTCTGCTCTTTTTTCCCCTGTACACCAAACCTTTTGGGCAAAAGTAGCCGATCTACAAGCTCACAATGTACAGATGTGCCATTTCGGAACTTCACATGTCCTCCCATTGGCAGATTTTCAGGGGATTTGCAGAACATTGAGCTTGTAGATCAGCTATTTTTGCTATTTTTATGACCTTCTCTGACTTTGAAGTTTAAAAACCCATTTAGAACGAGTACACATTATTGTGCATCATTATTTTATGCTTTAACTATTGAAAAATAGCAGATATACAAGCTCACAGCGCGGCACCGAGTGTCGCGCTTCAAGCTTGTAGATCTGCTATTTTTGAAAAATTTTGAAAATTAGAATTTTGACCTGATTCTATAAGTGTCTTTTGAATCCTTCTTAAGGTTTTTGGAAAAACCTATGTTTCTATGTCAGCAATCTGGCTAGGCATCGTCAAAGAAAAGGTCCTTTTCACTTAACTGGAGCTCAGTTAGTCTGTTCTTGAGAGACTACTGTGTCAGTGGTTCTCAAACCTTTTCATGTGAAGGACCCCCAAACTGATATTTATTTGGCCACGGACCGCCATCTGAAAAAATATTTAGTTCCAGGGACCCCCCATTAGCAAAATTTGAGTTACAAACGTTCGCTTTGAAAATACACAGTCCTGTGCGACAGTCTTGTGTGATGAAGCAGGGCTTTGCTTTACGAAAAAACGGTCACATTTGAAACTTGGAGATACAAGGTTTCTGCCCGACAGTGACGATATGTTGTCGCATACATGGCTGCTGTGTCGCAAGACACATTTCAATGTGAACTGACAATAAAGTACTATATCATATCATATCATAGCATATCAACATAGTTATCGTTCTTGGTGCGGGCGGCCCCGCAAGCGTCCATTTTTAGATAAATTAACGCAGAGAGAGGAAGAGATGGATAGCATAGAGAGGGAGAGAATAAAACACAATTATTGGTGGCGTTGGAAGGAAGGAAGGGGGGAGCGGGTAGAAGAGGGGAGAGAGAGAGAGAGAGAGAGGATGGAGGTGTGGACAGATAGGGAGAGACAGAGCCTGTTAGGTGGAGGGCATGTGATAACGAAGGGAGAAGGAAAAAGCAGCCTGTGTGCGTGCGTGCGTGCGTGCGTGCGTGCGTGCGTGCGTGCGTGCGTGCGTGCGTGTGCGTGAGGATCAACAGGAAAGGAAGATGTAGCAAAGAGAGAATCGAGACAGAGAAAATGAGATGGAACTAGAGAGAAAAAAGAGAGGGAGAGGTGTGTGTGTGTGTCTCTCTTTCAAAGGCGAGAGAGAGAGAGAGAGAGAGAGAGAGAGAGAGGGAGGGAGGGAGAGGGATGGAGCCGGAAGGCGTGGAAGAAACGAGAGGGGGGAAACGAGACATAAGAGAGAAAGACATAAATTGAAGCGAGAGCGAGAGGCTGGTAGGGAGAGAGGGAGGGAGAGAGGAAACGAGTGGCAGAGACATCGCTAGGTTGGAGGATGTTATTTTTGGGGAGGGGAGTTTCTGACGCCGACGGAAGATGAGGCAGGGAATACAGAACTTACGAGAGAGAGAGAGAGAGAGAGAGAGAGATAGAGAGGTGTTGCTTTGCATGTTTACTGTATACCATTCTATCACTCTAAGATAAGATGTATTCGACGGCGCGGAGCCCTCTGAGGCCATTAACTGTTCGTCTTCTTGTCACCCTGTTTCACTCTCCCGTGGTGTTTATGTTTTCCTGGCTGCCTGAGAACCTCTCCCCTTCCCTTCAACAACAACACGCTCCACCGGGAGCGTCGGAAGCCTCATTTATATGCTCCGCCGTACGTTTATATGCTCCACCGTACATTTATATGCCTCCGCGTACACGCGCCTTAAAAATAGCAGACCTACAAGTTTGCAAGGCGTCGCATCCAGGAGCGTGACGATATTGCGACATAGCATCTGTTCGACGGTTCACTATTTCGACGCGGGTGAATGTTAAACTGGTAAAAAGCTAACCTGCCGACACAGGTGAATGTTAACCTCTATGCCTAACCTTAACCTCAGTAAACGTGATGCGGCTGAGTAGCTAACCTGCCGACTCTCATTGTCGAAAGAACTTGTGGGTCGCCTATTTTTTAGGCGGAACGTGCAGCACCCGTCGTGCGGCGAGGTATATCAATCAGACTAAACACAGAGTTAAGCCCTTTGCACACAGGCGCGTTTAACCGCACGGATAAAACGGACAATATAATTTTTTGAAAAGAAAACAATGATTCTCTATGACCTCATGCACACCGGCTCCGAATTAGCCGTGCGACGAGTGGCTGCCGCCGTGCGTTTTTTTCTCGATCGAACCCAGTTCGATTCGTGCGTCTTGTCGCATGCGGTAAAAAACTCATCACTCCTTTCATGACTCCTTTTTGGATCCGCAGCGCCGATTCCGCACAGCCTTGCACACCAAATCCAATGCGTTTTATTCATGCCGCAAACGAAAAAAACGCAACTGTCCTGTGTGCAAAGGGCTTTATTACGTCTAACGCCTCAATACCGAGAAAGTAAATCAGTCGCGTGTCACACCATGCATGATGTGCTCTCTCACTTCTGAGACGACTTCAAGTCAAACAATCTTCCCGTCTGAACCTCACCTCGGCTTTTCTTTTCCGGAACTTGTGAAATATCGGAAACCCAGGTGTTTTTGAAAGGAGGAACAGCGACGACGGAAGTTTGCCGAAGGTGACATTCATCATGTCACCTTGCTAGCATGTTACGCTATAGCCTGGCAGGAGGCTGCTTTATGGCGCCACATAACGAGCCAAAAGTGATTGTCAGTGACAGTACCTCCTTGTGCGCGTTTTGGACTTTTTGACAGCAAAGCCTTTTACCGCGTCAAAAACTTTGAGGCTGTTTTTCTAGAAAGAAAACGTAGGAGACGACATTTCTGGCTGAATATTTGGAGTAGGCCTACGGAAATAACTCAGGCTCTCATTAGAGAGCTCAGAGTGTCCTCCGGCCCGCCGCGCACAACTCAAAACATTTCTTTTCACGTTCAGCTTCCCACTGATTTTGGAGATTTTAGATCTCAAAGGCGTTTGTTCGCCTGCCCACCCATCCGACCGGGCGGGGGTTGCCAAGCCCATGTGCGCACACATAAACACACACACACATACACATACACACACACACACACACACACACACACACCATCAATACTTAATCAAATTGACCTTTCACTCTGTACTTAGTCTGCTCTTTTTCCCCTCTACGCCAAAGCTCTTTGTCGAAAATAGCCGATCTACAAGCTCACAACGCCTCGCAGCGTTGAAGCTTGTAGATCTGCTATTTTTGGCTAAAGTTCTCAGAATATGGATGCTAGGGTTCAAGTGGTTAATATAAGAAAGGGGGAAAAATTGTTCCTATCACACAAAGATTTGGAGGACCCCCTGTAGTAACTCTGAGGACCCCCTAGGGGTCCTGGACCCGCCTGTTGAAGACCCCTGGTTTAGAGTCTAACTGCCGACTGTTTCCTAGATCAGGGCCCACCCATGTGACCACTTATTCAGTCATGATGGGTGCATTTTCAAGAACACGCTCCTTTTCATGATCAATCAATCTATTTGATTGTGTTACAGCTGGGATCAATGGAACTAAGACAGTAAGTTCCCACAGTCATCAGTATCACAATGAACACCATTGTTCAAGGACAAGGTTTTAAAGATTCCATGACGTTGCGTGAAACCGTAACTCTCCATATTTGCTTTAGCGTTGCTTTAGCGTTGCCAGATTTTGCATCCTAAGCACATGTACTCTAAACCAGGGGTCTTCAACAGGGGGTCCAAGTCCCCTAGGGGGTCCTCAGAGTTACTACGGGGGGCCAAGCAAAACTTGAACCCTCGCATCCCTATATTCTGAGGAGAACTTTAGCCAAAAATCTACAAGCTCCCAGGGCCTCGCAGATATGGCAAATAGGTTTGGTGTAGAGGTAAAAAAAAAAAAAGAGAAAACCGGGTAATAATAATAATAATAATAATAATGCATTTTATTTATAACGCAGTTTACATTCAAAAGAATCTCAAAGTGCTACAGGGTTAAAAGCATGGCATAAAAACGACATGTAGGCAGACAATCAAATGTGTTAAACTAAAATGGGTCAAGTCTAAAACTAAGCTGGTGTGTGAGGAGGGAGATCTTGTATTGGGTCCTGAAGGAGATGGGGAGCCAGTGTATATACAGAGTGAAAGGTCAGGGAGAAAGGTCAAATGTACTAAGTATCGACGGTTTAAGTGGTTAAATGTCTGGGGAAAAAAAACACATTAACACGAATCCAACATAAGACTGTTAAACAAGTCTATGAATCTATCAATGAAACTCTGCAACACAATTTTATACAACATGTACTGGGGGTCCCTGCTTTATCTCCCTCTCAGCTAAGGGGTCCTTGGCCTGAAAACGTTGAAGACCCCTGCTCTAAACTGTGTCCAGTTTTTCCATTTACCCCCAGAACCACTGCTTTAGAAACACCCCTCCCCCCAAATGTAACCCGCAACTACCAATATTTACAAGCCACTTGACAGGGGAAAAAACAATCCCAAAGTTGCTTGTAATAGGCAGACATGGCAACGCAGGGATCTACAGTGTGCAGCGGGCAGCTCCAACTAATTATAATCCACCTCTCTCTCTCTCTCTCTCTCTCTCTCTCTCTCTCTCTCTCTCTCTCTCTCTCTCTCTCTCTCTCTCTCTCTCTCTCTCTCTCTCCCCCCCCCCCCCCCCCCCTCTCTCTCTCCCTCCCCCCCCCCCTCCCTCCCTCCCTCCACCCACATATGCCCTCATCATACTCATGTTGCTCATTATGGCTCCCAATCTGTGAAATTCCCTCAAACTGAATTATGAAAGGGCTGCAGTGGAGGATTAGAGCCAACGTGTTGCACATGCACGTCCTACTGTATAGCAGACATGCCTGCCGTGTGAACACTGTGTATACAGTACACTGTATATACAGTACGCTGTATATACAGTACACTGTATATACAGTACGCTGTATATACAGTACGCTGTATATACAGTACGCTGTGTATACAGTACGCTGTGTATACAGTACGCTGTATATACAGTACGCTGTATATACAGTACACTGCGCTAGTCTACACGCAGGGGCGTCACAAGGGGGGAGAAAAGTGGGACTGAGTTACTAGGGCCCAATTGGGTGAAGTGGCCTGAATTATTTTATAGTTTAGCTATTGAAAAGTAGCAGATATACAAGGTCACAGAGCTGCGAGCTTGTAGATCTGCTATTTTTGAAAAGCCGTGAAAATGGGTGGAATCTGTATGTATTTTCTCTCAAATTGTGCTTCTGGGGGGTCCCTGGAACTAAATATGTTGCGATGGGGGTCTGTGGCCAAATACATATAATTTCGGGGGTCCTTCACATGAAAAGGTTTGAGCACCACTGACATGGGTTTTTGAAGAACATTCATGGGGGGCCCGCAGTGAATCCTTGTACCCCGGGCCCAGAATTTGGTGCGACACCCCTGGCTGTACACTATGCTGCTCTACACGCCTGGGATGTTGAGTGTATTCCATGATCAGCGCGTTGAGGTTTTCTCTCTCTCTCTCACGCGCGCGCACGCACGCACTCACTCACTCACTCACTCACTCACTCACTCACTCACTCACTCACTCACTCACTCACTCACTCACTCACACACTCACACACTCACACACACACACACACACACACACACACACACACACACACACACACACACACACACACACACACAACCTCCCTCCCTCACCTAGGGATAGCGCTCGTTATTATGTATTGATAATGAGCACCTATCGATCCCGCTTATTGAGCCGGGCTTTTATCGAGCCCACGATTGAGCGTTTTCTAATATTCTTTGCTATCATTGAAACAATCATTCAGGGGCGTCAATTGGGTATGGCAGGGGTATGCAGCTGCCATACCCTGGGTCCAGGGGGGAAAATAAAAGTTGCTTTTAAATATAAATTCACGACTGTCTCTTTGTCTATCTGTGCTGGTTATTATGTTGTTAAATTACAGTAAAATAACTACAAATGCTAAATTTAACAAAATGGTATTATAATTATATTCTCCACATTTTTATTCTCCCCATTTTGACAAAATGGTATATTCCCAGGTCAGCTACCATATCAAAAAATAAAATGTACTTCTTAAAATAAATGTATCATGCCTGTTGCTAAGGTATGGCAACATGACAGGTGTCTTGGCAGGTATCAATACACAACATAAACATGTTTGTGCCAGCGTGGGTGATTACATTTATTTCTTGATCGCCTCTTGTCTTGATCGTTTATGGGCCGCTATGCTCGATAACAGGCTCGACAAGCCCAAAGTTTATTGATACCGGGTACTCGGGGTCGGGTTTCGAGCTCCATCCCTCCCACCCCCTCTCTCACTGATCAAGCTCTCGTCTGACACGCGTCACACACAAACCATTGCATTTTCAGATTGTAGCAGCTAGCCACATATAGAACCTCACCCTCCGCTGGCCATCTGTTGTTAGCTCCGTGGTGAGGTCCTATGGAACCATACGTCCGCTCTCGAGGAGCGGCTCCACGGCGACGGCGAAAACCCCTTTTGCGGACATAAATCCAAAAAATAAGGGTATAGTTCCAAGCTCGCAGCGTACGGTTTTCCTTAGACCGGGACAAGAAAAGTATACACCGGCACTTGGAAAACGGTTTACTCTCATTAAATCCGGAAAAGCCCCCTGGTGGCAGGTGCGAGTACTGCCCCCCCCTCGCATTGTAGCAGAACAGGGAGCAGTACCGGCAACTGCCACCGGGGGGTTTCTGGGTTGAATGGGAAAACATGTCAGGCTGATTAAATAAGCGATTGAAACCGTTTTCCAAGTGCCGGTATACTTTTCGTGTACTCGGCGATCACGGAACTACCCTTATTTTACAACCCATATGGCAACTAGTAAGGGGCTTTTATAAGATATTTGACCTGATCTGCGAAGTAAATTGTTAGCAAGAAATTTCTTCACCAATGTGTTTCCAAAGGTGCGCAATAATATGTACTAAAAGGTTGAAATTCAACTCCCGGGGGAAACCTCATAAAAAAACTGATTTGTGTTTGTGTCCCATTAATTTACTATACAGGAAAAAAATACAAAAAATAAATATGCTTTAAGTAGCATTTGAGGGGTCAAACTAGGGGTCTTTCATGATGCTGAATCCATTGCAAGCATTTGTTTTACATGAAAAACATTCCTTGGGCTAAAAACGGACCCACAAAATGATGGTTTAGTGACGAATCATCACTTTTCACCGTTTTGTAAGGGCCATTTGTAGCCCTGTACACACCTTTAGAAACACTTTGGCGAAGACATTTCTTGGTAACTATTTACTTTGCAGATTTTCTTATGTTCCCCTTACTAAACCCATATCAGGCCCACAACAAGTTTCTCCAAGTGTCATCATTAAACATAACAGTAAATGTTGTTTCTCCTTCTAATTCAATTGTAGTTAATTATTTACGGTAACTAATAATAGTATCATGATTTATACTTCTATTTTTCTTTTTGGGGGGCATTATCTCGAGTACCCCGTGTACAGGTACCCCCATTTGAGAAACACTGCTATATGGGGCTAGGCTACCTTAGTAGCATGTGTATGAGTACATGCGTGCGTGTGTGTAAGAGAGAGAGTAAGCCAGAGAGCGAGAGAGAGCACTTGTCGCACTTCACATACAGTACACACATAATAGAGTGAAAAGAGAGAGATGTTGATGAGGAGAAAGAGAGAGAAAGAGTGGTGTACGTGTGGAACCAGAAAGGGTGGACAGAGAGGGCGAGAATGGAGAAGAAAGTAGGTTACAGTCAAAAGATGAATGTGGCCTTTGATTTGCGAGTGTAAAACGAATCTGCCGCTAAAATGCAAATGCACGTATCTCCATTTTTCGTCCCCAGGACCAGAACCGCCCTCTCCAGCTCTTAACCCTCAAATACCCAGAACGCGCCCGAGTCGCATTAGATTTTAACCACTTTAACCATTATTTTGTGCTTTAACTATTGAAAAATAGCAGATATACAAGCTCACAGCGCGGCACCGAGTGCCGCGCTGCGAGCTTGTAGATCTGCTATTTTTGAAAAAACATGAAAATCTTTCAATATATATTTTTCAAAGCAAACTTTTGTAACTCAAATCTCTTGTTTCTGGGGGGTCCCTGGAACAACATATTTTGAGATGGGGGTCTGCGACCAAATACATTTCATTTTGGGGGTCCTTGACATGAAAAGGTTTGAGAACAGCTGATTTAGAGGAAGAATTTAGAAGTCGGGTCCAAGAACGGGTCAAAGATATTCAAAGACTTGCACACATTTTCACGATTTTTCTAAAATAGCAGATCTACAAGCTCGCAGTGAGCTTGTATATCTGCTATTTTTCAATAGTTAAAGCATTAAATAAGTGGTTAAAATCGAAAGCGACTCGGGCGCGTTCCAGGTATTTGAGGGTTAAGTAGCGTTGGGTGTATTATCCATCCCTACAGGATGCATGGGGCCTATTCAGATGCTCTGCTCTCTGGCGTCTGTTTAATATCTTTGCTGTGACAGCAGTCTCTTCACAAGAGGAATCTACAGTCCACGGATTAGATGGCGGTTAGATTGGAAAAACAAACATGAAATAAAAAGAGGCACGGCGTGTTCTTTTTCTTTTCCCTGGCTGGATCTCACAGTGAGGAAGCACCACATGCACTCGAAGACACCGCGGTTTGTGCGTGCGTGTGTGCGTGCATGCGCATGCGTGCGTGCAAATGCAGGTGCATGTGTGGTGCTCGCACCTCTGTTACAAATAAAGGTCCCGTATTAAATATTTACATCAGTAAAGTGTAAAAGGCATACAAAACAATTTGCAGTACGAAAGATGAAAGTACTCATTAGGCACAATGGCCAATTTCACAATCATTATTATTATTGGATTGTAATTAGTGATGCGTTAATGTGTTGCTCAAATGGTACAGTAGGCTAAATGGTGCATTTATATTTAGTGTCTTCATCCATGCACTTTACAATATGCTTTACATTCACACACAACTTCAGGAGTCATCAACGTTTTCAGTCCAAGGACCCCTTAGTTGAGAGCGAAGCAGGGACCCCCACAACCTTTTCGTAGATTCCATAGTAACGATGATAATAATTTCATCTTTTGACAGCACAATCGTCAGTGTATTTTGGATTCAATTTAATTTGTGTTTTTATTTAACCACTTGAACCGTCAATACTTAATAAGATTCTTAAGAGATTGGTGAACAAATGCTATTGGCCGGAGTCTCCTGGAGAGATTCCCCCCTTCCACTTGTCCTAGACAATTTGCCCCCAAACTCCCTGTCGCACTTAGAACTACAAACTCACTCCCTAGCTTCTGCCGTGGCCTGAAGACTCAACTCTTCAGACTCCACCTAAACCCATATTGTAACACTCCCCTTCCCTCGGTGACCACACATGAAGCTAGATAACATTTGTAGGTTTAGAAGGGTTTTTTACTGATTAGGTGCGTGGTCTACCTATTGTTTCTAGATTGTTATTCCTACACATTTGTTGTATTGTTGTTGATCCACTGACATATTAGCTTGCTTATTATATTGATGTATTACCTGCTTAATGTAAGTCGCTTTGGATTAAAAGTGTCTGCTAAATGCCTAAACGGTAAAGAATGTCGGCGCTCGGGAGAGTTCTCAAATTCTGCCCGAACCCGACCATACCCGAACCCGACCATACCCGAACCCGACCAACATTTAGGGTAGGGTAGGGCCTAAAATGTAAGCTAATTAATTTAGACACTTCAGAGTTAAACATATGACATTTATTGAAGTATCATAACGTTTATGCAATGATATTGCATGGAGTTTGGCAGATGGGCTCTGCTCTGATGATATACAGATTTATCTGTGAAACCATGACCTACACAGATTCTGATATCTCAGACCCCCAGAGCAGAGCATAATACAGTACAACAACATACATCACTTACATCAATGAATGTACAATCTTAATATCAAACATAACAACTCCAGTGTAGTAACACACGTAGAATAACCATGGAATGAGCCAACCTCCTATCAATCATGGAATTAAGCCAAGGGAGGAGGCCGGGGAGGAGGAGGAATTTTACGACACTGACAAGCACAACCTGCTTTGACAGCTGCTCGAAAAGAATGAACGGTGAGCTGAAGCTGCTTAAAAAGACCACCTGAGTTACCCTGGGAAAGGGGGTGTGTGTGAAGTAGCTAGTGGTGAATGAGAGAGAATGAACGTAGGTACGTGGATTGACTGGAGGCGTATGTGTAAAGAACGATTAGCGAATGAAAGGGGGGGTCCGGGGTATATCTAGGACTCTAACTTCCGTGGCCCAATGAACTACGCTGCGCTAGATTTAGTCGGGCCGGGTAGGGCCTCGGGCTCAATGAAAAAATAAAATATTTGTTTTTATTATTTTATTACTATTACTATATGATAGACCCGATACCATACCCGACCCGACGTTTTCGGGCCGGGTAGGGCCTAAAATGTTTGCTAACTAGTAGGGCCGGGTAGGGCCTCGGGCCTGCCAAGTTAGGGCTCAGTTAGGGCCGGGCCTTAATTTTCAGGCCCGTTGGGAACTCTAGTGCTCGGTTAGGTCAGGGGTTCAGTCAGTGCCTTGCTCGACACGTCAACATGAAGCCAGGACGAGCAGGGTATTGAAACGGCAACCTTACAATTCCCAAGCAGCTCCTCTTGTCCTTGAATATCATTGCTGTGGGGCAGAAACCTCTTTTATGTTTTTTTTTGTGGTGGTGTTTTTGTGTGTAAATTAATGGCCTACTTGATCATACTATCGTCACATTTGTCACTGAGATGTAGTGCAGTAAATTCCTATTCCTATTGAAATAATACATAATACATGTGTCATTTTGTTTGAGCAGGTAAATCTCTTTTCCAAGAGTGACCTGATGGCCAACACGAGGCGAGCATCATTCGACACTGTTCCAACAAACCATACGAGTATCGCACATCACCACAAACAAGTCAATGCAGTATCCAGTTAAAATGCAAAGCAGGATCAGGAACCAAAGTGTCATCACAAAGTGCGGCATATTGACAAAAGTGAAGAGCAATCACATTTGCCACTAGTATAGCCTACTAATCTCTCTATCCTTTGAAATAGATTTCAATTCCCCCATAGTAATGAGCTCAGGTGGCTCTCAAATCCTTCTGCAAGTCATTCCAGGAGGAAAAAAGGGCAGATTTAAAAGATTTTTTTTTTCCACCTCCTAATTCAGTTCTTACTCTCGGAATCAACTATCTGAATGGTATTGAGAGAACGCAGGCGATAGAGTGAACGCACGTGCGTGCGTGCGTGCGTGCGTGCGTGCGTGCGTGCGTGCGTGCGAGCGTGCGTGCGTGTGCTTGTGTGTGAGCTTGTGCTTGTGTGCGAGCGTGTGCTTTTTTTGTGTGTGTGGAGAGGAGTAGAGGTGGGACGTTCGCGAACGAATCGAGTCGTTTGAACGGCTCTTTGAAATCAACGATAGGATTCGGTTCACAGAAGGGAGCCGTTCCTTTCTAATGAACAGTGGTGGGAAAAGTACTCAATTTCTTTACTTAAAGGACTGGCGACACCGGCCGAAAATTAACATTATGATACAGTAGGTCACGTGGTGTTTCTTCAAACAGTCTGAGAAGGAGGCGGGGCCGTATCAGTTAGTAGTGAATGTATACTTCGTCCGTCGTGCGGTGCTGCGCAATGCATACTTCGTCCGTCGTGCGGTGCCGCGCACAACCTTGTTGTTAGCGTGTAGCGTGGCTAGCGCTGCACCGCACGGCTATTTGCGAGAGCTATTGTGTGTGTACACACACACACAGGCTACACACACAGAGTGTATGAGCCACGGACCTCAGTCCTCCGAGACAGCAGGACATATGTCTGCTAAAAGGGCTCAAAGCTGCCGAGGAGGAGGAGATGGCTGGACGCTCGTTCTAAGCTTGCTCCGGTGTTTCCCCCAGTGCGCCTAGAGTTTAGAAACTCGCCTCCCTACCTCCAGTTCAGCCAATCACAAGCTTCAAAAATGAGTGCGGGCGCGGTTTTCCCCCAGTGCGCCTAGAATTTAGAAACTCGCGTCCCGGCCAGGTCCTCCAGTCAGGTTTAGCGGAAGACACAGCAGGGTATGGCCGACAAAACCGTCCCTTAGACGGGGAGAAGCGTGTTGACCCTCGTAACGAATCTCTGACACCTTTTTTGGAGTAGACATGTTCTTTTTTACCGGTCTAATGGTGAATGGTGTATAATTTTTACCCCTAGAACTGATAGTTTTAAAGTTGGTTTAGAAAGTCGGAAACACGCCTCGCACAGCTTTTTTTGGGGCAGTTTCAAAAGATAATGATATGGATACTCGACTCCGCGAGTCTCCGCCCCTCCCCCCATATTAGCCCAATCAAATTAATGTATTGCCGTTACTGTACAGAAAGTACTACTTTCAGTACAGTAACTACAATAAATTAATTTGATTGGGTAATTTAACATGGGGGTACATGACATCATTAAAAAAATTGGCTAATTTGATAGCCATAATTAGCTGTTTTGGCCGTGTCACGCCCCCTTTAAGTAAAAATATCAATTACTGCAATCAAGTAGAAGTTTGGAATGTTCATGTACTTAAAAGTAGTAAAAGTTAAAAAAGTATTGGTATCAAAATGTACTTAAAGTACCGCTACCAATATTAGAACGTAATCATTATGCAGAATGTCCTGTTTCACAGGTTTTCCAATGAGTAAAATGTAGACAAATCATTTAAAAATAGCAGATCTACAAGCGACACATTGTGAGCTTGTAGATCGGCTATTTTCAAATGGCAGGTATTTACCTATATATATGTCCGAAATAAATGTATATAGGGTTGAAGTTATTCGTAATTATAATCACAATCTACAAAGTAACTATAGTAACTGAATGAGCCAGTCTTTTGAACGGCTCTTTGAAAGGAACGGATCCCAGAGATCCGGCTCACTTCAAAGAGCCATAAATCCCATCTCTAGAGCGGAGGTTACATTATTTGAAGATGATAGAGAATCTATTTATGTAGAAAGTAAAAAGTTGGTGCCCCATTTTTTTCAAAGAGTGAAACGGGTCGGCGTTACGGTGCAGTCGCTCCCTCAGTTTAACCCATTCAGGCCAAGAATTATTGAATGCTTTAACCAGTGAAAAATAGCAGATATACAAGCTCACAGCGCGGCACTGAGTGCCGCACTGCGAGCTTGTAGATCTGCTATTTTTGAAAAAGTCGCGAAAGTCCTTCACATGAAAAGGTTTGAGAATCACTGACATAGTAGTCTCTCAAGAACAGACTAACTGAGCTCCAGTTAAGTGAAAAGGACCTTTTCTTTGACGATGGCTGGCCAGATTGCTGACATAGAAGGATTCAAAAGACACTTATAGAACCGGGTCAAAATTCTAATTTTCACGATTTTTCAAAAAATAGCAGATCTACAAGCTCGCGTGCCGCGCTGTGAGCTTGTATATCTGCTGTTTTTCAATAGTTAAAGCATAAAATAATGATACACGATAATGTGTACCCCGTTTTAAATGGTTTAACATCGTGCCCCCGCACACCTAAAAAAAAAGCAGGCTTTCTCGGCAGGCAGCGACACGAGCAGTGCTCCTGTCATGCTGTGCGCCTGTCACAGCCCAGCCAGACACATACCATCACTGTCGGAAACCAGAAACCTCTTATCTCCATATTAGAACTTTTTGTGTTACTGTATATGTTTTTGTTACAGTAAATTGTCATTGTCGGGTGGAAACCTTGTATGTCTAACACCTTCCTTTTTTGGTTATTATTTAAAGCAATTATGACATGCTGTTTTTACCAATCATAACAGTCTTTGTCCTGGTCCTTAAAACGTGTATGTTAAAACTTTCTCTGTGTTCTGTTGCATTTTGACTTGCAAAGATAATATACCTAGATTCCTGTAAGTGGAACGTTCCTGTTCGTCGCCTCTTTTGGAACGCAAACAACCAACCTGGTAAATGGTGCATTTATATAGCGCTTTTATCCAAGGCACTTTACATAGATTGTGCATTACATTCACACACACATTCTTACACCGATGGTGGAGGAAACCATGCAAAGCACCAACCTGCTCACCGGGAGCAACTAGGGGTTCAGAGTCTTGCTCAAGGACTCGGAACCCGGATTTCAACTGGGAACCCTTCGTGCTCTAATGACGGTTTCTCTACCCCTGAGCTATGCCGCCCCTGTGTCAAAGTGGTAAATGGTAAAAATGGTGCATTGGCACAATACAAACACAGTGGAAAGTAACAGGTAAATGGTACATGATGGAAATAGCCCATCTACAAGCACACAACTCCTCGCTGCTTGTATATCTGCTATTTCCACTACTTACGTGCAACACTTTTGTATGGTGGAGTAGGGTTTTAATTTACGAAAAAACATACAAATTTGAAACTTGGAGATACAAGGTTTCTGCCTGATGTCAGTGATGAAATGAACACCCTACTACTTGATCGCAACACAACGTTTGGGCAACAGCATCTTAAGTAGCAGATAGTTTGGGCAACAGCATCATAAGTAGCAGATCGCGCCACGTTTCGAGCTTGCAGATCTGATGCCTTTGCTACAGTAGCCTACTTTTTTAAGGCATGTGCACACACATAGACATCAAAGGGGCCTTGGGCCCTTGACCTCCAGACCATGAATGCGGTTTTTAATATGGTGAAATAAATGCAAATGCCCCTCTTTCCATGCCATACCTGAAGGCAGCATTCAAGAGAATTGTCTTGTTCAAACTCCCCTGAACTTGAATGCAGCATCTTATGTTGAATGTAGAAATCCATGCCATTACGCCACATCTCCAGTATTGACTTGATTATGCTTAGTTCAGTGTGGTAGTATCACGCAATGAAAATAGCAGACCTCCAAGCCCACAACGCGTTGCAGTGCTGCTATTTTCGATATTTTCACCAAAAGGCCCTTTTAGAAATTTCAGCCCCTGCCTCTCAAATATTCTCTGCACGTCCCTGCTGAAAAGTAACAGTTTTTTGGACATATGAGGTTTCCAGCCGACAGAAAGGAAATGTATTCCGTGCTATCGTTGTATCTGAACGCATCACACTGCAAACTCATCATTCTCCTCTGCCGGGCCTCGCAGGCACGCACGCCATTCTTTGATCATGCCTCAACCAGCGGTGATTGAAAGTAGCTGCAGTACATTTATTCAAGTACTGTTACTTACTTGAGTACAATTTTGAGATACTTTTACATTACTTGAGTTATTTCTTCGAGTCCACTACTCAGCGCTCAGTAATCAAATAGGCAAATATTGTCTTTTATTTTTTACGATTATTTAAAGGCTTTAGTTACAGGTTGACTTTGTAGATTTAGCTTGTGATTACAAAACAATACATTAAGCCCTGTTTTAGACATCGGCTGTTTGAAAATAGCAGATCTACAAGCCTTGCATTGTGAGCCATTGTGATCTGCTAAAATTACAACGATTTCAGTACTTTTACTACATAAAGTATATTTTGATGCGAGTACGTTTGTCTTTTTAGCAAAATATGTAGGCCTAAAGGTCGTTGCACACTGCGTTTCTTCGGCCAATTATAAGAGCGAATTTCGGAGCACGTAGATAAAGAAATCAACCTCATGTTATGTCAATCATTTGCAAACTGCCACCTGTTTCGTATATATTTTCGGACCACTACTCTCTCTCCCTCTCTCTCCCCTTGCCCTGAAAAACGCATTTCGCAACGAAAAAACGCAGCAGTGTGCAACCAGCTTAATACGCGAGCTTGTAGATCGTATAAAATAGGGCTAAAGTGGTTCATGTATGTTTTATAATATTATAATTTATACCTGCAAAGTAACTCGTAACTAAAGTTTTCAAATAAATAATAAAAGTACACTATTTGGAGCCGAGATGTAACGGAGTAGAAGTAAAGGAATGGAAATCGGAAACATTCGAGTAAAGTACAAATACCTCAAAATTGTACATAAGTACATTACTTCAGTAAATTGTCGTTGTCGGGTGGAAACCTTGTATCTCTAAGTTTCAAATTTGTATGTTCTTTCGCAAAGTAAAGCCCTGCTTCATCGTACAAGGCCGTCGCACAAAAGTACTGAAAACAGCAGATCTACGAGCAGATCTGCTGTTTTCACTAGTTTAAATCATTTTTAAAATTGAAAATGCAAAACGAACGTTTTTTGGACATACAAGGTTTTCACCCGACAACGACGAAATGTACTTAGTTACTTTACACCACTGAACAGATCCGAGTTACTTCATCCACCGTACGACAGCACACTGCAAACTCATCATTCTCGCTGCCAGTCTCAGCATGCACACACACACACACACACACACACACACACACACACACACACACACACACACACACACACACACACACACACACACACACACACACACACACACACACACACACACACACACACACACACACACACACACACACCGTGCTTTGATCATGCCTCACACACGTGTCAGCCGTATCGGCCTGGGCTTTATTTATTAATTTCCCTCCATGCGGCAACGCCGACAGCCCGAGCAGCGAGCACTGAGGAACTGAGCTACAGCTCCTTTTGTTGCAAACTCAAAGTTTCAGACGCACCCTTTTGTGATTTAGACGTCGGCGGCCTGCCAGAGGGTGGATTTAAGGTCTTGATTTACCGCGTACTTCATAGCATGACGCGTGTCACTCGCCCAAAATAGCAGCTGGCGCTACAAAAAAAAAGTTTGTAGCTCTGCTGTTTTCCACGAGTCACACATAGGCCTAGAGATGACGGAGAATGTAAATGAAGCATTGCTCATGCTGGAAGGAAAGAAGGAAGGAGGGAAGCAGGGACGTGCTGGCCATTGGGAAAAGCGGGACAACTCCCGAACGGCCGGTTCATTCCCGGCCAATCCAGACCGGTCATTAGGGAAAAAAAGTAAAATAAAATGTCAACCTTCGTTCCATTTTGGGGGTGGGCGGCCAACAAAGTAAATCGTCACTGTCGGGAAGAAACCTTGGATGTCCAAGTTTCAAATGTGTAATTTTTTTCACAAAGCAAAGCCCTGCTTCATCATACAAGGCCGTCGCACAAAAGTAGTGAAAACAGCAGATCTACAAGCGCTTGTAGATAGGCTGTTTTCACTAGTTTAAATAATTTTTAAAATGATAAATACAAAACAAACGGTTTTGGACATACAAGGTTTCCACCCGACAACGACGAAATATAACTCAAGTAATTGGCCCACTGGCTTGTCACTTGTCATGATCTGAAATGGCAAATATTTGAGTAGCAGCAGCGCTATAGAGAGAGATCTCTCTCTATAGCGCGCAATGAGGGCCTCTCCAACTCTTTTTCCTGGGCTGAATCAGGGGCCCAGCACGTCCCTGGAGGGAAGGAAGGAAGAGAACTGCATGAATGTGTTATGCAATATGAGGCCGCGCCGCCATAGTCCTAGTGAATCATGATATCACTGTGACTCGTGATGTTGTTTACAATAAGGCTTGGCGATATTAGGAAAACCTTCGATATTCGATAACGTTGTTGAATACCTCAATATCGATATTACTCACGATATAATAAAAGCAAATGCATTATAATGGTTTTTAATGTTTTTTCTGCTTTAGGTCCACTGCCTGCCTCACCCAAATAATGAATAGCAAATCCATGTATGCACACTGCACAGTACGGATAGAATAAAGACATTAAATGCTTCATCTCAATTTTCCAACAATGGTTTAATTGAAATAACCATACCTAGTTGCAGATGGACTGCTTTTTTGCATGTGCTATGCGCAATTGCGCATGCAGAGTGCATTTGCTAATTAATTTGACATCGTCAATATGTAAACCTTGCATGTCGATACCTCGATATCGATACATTTTCGATATACGGTATTGCCCAGCCTTAGTTTACAATGGTGTTTCTTCTGTCTGAAGGTCTGACCAAATGTGTGTTGTTGTCACTGCTGTTGCATCCTATAGGCCCAGGGTCTCACCTGCCAGTCTCACCCTAACCCTCTAGACCAATGGTAGGCAATTTCTAATATCTGATTAAATAAAGTAAATAAAATTTGACTGACCATGCCACATACTGTAGGTAGGACATGGTCCATGGACAACAATGTCCTTGCACTGATGAAACCGGGTAGGAAGAACAAATAGTTCTCTTCCAATTCTTCTTTGAAACTCTTTTGGATAAAAAGCCTCTCTCTTGTTTAAAAAAACAACACAAATTGTGTTTCACCTGCCTTAAACAATACACTGTTTCTCTCTGCTCTAAGAGGAGACATTGAACCCTGAGAGAGCTCTCATTCAAAAAGGGAGGATAACAATGTTCTTTTCAACTTTTTGATGAAACAAATTATCCTCTAAGTGAGGGGCCTGCACAAAATGACAAGCATTTCATTTCATTATTTGCACCTGAAACATTTGATTTCACACGCACATCAGTAATTGTACCACACAGGGACATGCTGGGCCCCTGATTCAACCCGGGAAAAAGAGTTGGAGAGGCCCCTCATTGCGCGCTATAGAGAGATCTCTCTCTATAGTGCTGCTGCTACTCAAAGATTTGCCATTTCAGATCATGATAAGTGACAAGCCAGTGGGCCAATTACATGAGTTATATTTCGTCGTTGTCGGGTGGAAACTGTGTACGTCCGTTTGTTTTGTATTTATCATTTAAAAAAAGATTTAAACTAGTGAAAACAGCCGATCTACAAGCACACAACGCTTGTAGATCTGCTGGTTTCACTACTTTTGTGCAACGGACTTGTATGATGAAGCAGGGCTTTGCTTTGCGAAAAAATTTACAAATTTGAAACTTGGAGACACAAGGTTTCTGCCCGACAGTGACGATTTACTTTGTTGGCCGCCCAGCCCCCAAAATGGAACGAAGGCCGACATTTTATTTAATTTTTTTTCCTAATGGCCGGCCTGGACCGGCCGGGAATGAACCGGCCGTTCGGGAGTTGTCCCGCTTTTCCCAATGGCCAGCACGTCCCTGCTACCACAACCACACGCATCTTTATTTATGAAAACAAGGTGTTGTGTTGCATGTTCCAGTTCCTAAAGTAGCTATTGATTGTGCCCGCAATGTAATTAATGACCTGGAAAGAATTGGCCCACAGACAAACTTACATGCTGACACCTAGTCTAGACTTGAGAGCTCTGTACGGTACTTATGCTTTCACCCTGTCTACCGCAAATATCTTAACCAAAAGTAGCTGATGTGAGCTTCTAGATCTGCTATTCTTGGTGCTGAATGTTCCTCCCCAGAAAAGGGATGCTGCGGTTCAAGTGGTTCATGGGGGAAAACACAGGATGTGATGTAACCAGGGACGTGCTGGCCATTGGGAAAAGCGGGACAACTCCCGAACGGCCGGTTCTTTCCCGGCCGGTCATTGGGAAAGAAATTTAAATAAAATGTCTGCCTTCATTCCATTTTGGGGGCTGGGTGGCCAACAAAGTGTAAATCGTCCCTGTCGGGCAGAAACCTTGTATCTACAAGTTTCAAATGTGTAGATCTTTTCGCAAAGCAAAGCCCTGCTTCATCATACAAGGCCGTCGCACAAAAGTAGTGAAAACAGCAGATCTACAAGCACACAACGCCTCGCACCGTGCTTGTAGATCGGCTGTTTTCACAAGTTTAAATCATTTTTAAAATGATGAATACAAAACAAACGGTGTTGGACATACAAGGTTTCCACCCGACAACGACGAAATATAACTCATGTAATTGGCCCACTGGCTTGTCACTTGTCATGATCTGAAATGGCAAATCTTTGAGTAGCAGCAGCGCTATAGAGAGATCTCTCTCTATAGCGCGCAATGAGGGCCTCTCCAACTCTTTTTCCCTGGCTGAATCAGGGGCCCAGCACGTCCCTGGATGTAACTGTGTCTCTTTTGTAGTTCAGGGCAGGGGTGTCGCACCAAATTCTGGGCCCTGGATACAAGGATTCACTGCGGGCCCCATTTAAACACATATCGACTGGGAAGGCATTATTACACATTATTTTGTGCTTTAACTAAAATAGCAGATATACAAGCTCACAGCGTGGCACCGAGTGCCGCGCTGCGAGCTTGTAGATCTGCTATTTTTGAAATAATCGTGAAAATTCTTTGAATATTTCAAATCCTTCTAAGGTTTTTTGAAAAACCAATGTTTTCCATCTTGAAATATTTAGTTCCAGGGAGCAAAGAAGCTAAATTTGAGTTACAAATGTTCGCTTAAAAAATACTTATATTCAAAGATTTGCACACATTCTCACGACTTTTCAAGAATAGCAGATCTACAAGCTCGCTGCGCGGCTGTGAGCTTGTATATCTGCTATTTTTTTCAATGGCTAAAGTATAAAATAACTAAGGCCCCTCCACCTTGGGCTCTAGTAACTCAGTCCTACTCCCCCCCCCCCCCCTTGTGACGCCCCTGGTTCAGGGAAGAGCAAAGATGTTCATATTGTTAGTGGACCAGCAGATGTGTTTATGGGGGACGCCCCCCCATCGCAGATGTTGGCTGGAAATTATGGCCCGAGACACAAATGATTTGGTGTGGCTATTACGCCGGGTCTTTCTCTCATTACAGGTCTCTGCGTGGCTTTAATCACAGCTATATATCAGTGCAGAGACTTTACAGCGCCAGTCCAACATCGGGTGCTCGTTTTACGCACCGCAAACTCCTGCATGTTCGTTTAACTCGGAGAGGAAGTTACAGCTTTTTAAGAGTCAAATTAACACACAGGGGGATTTGCTAATGTGTTGTAATCTGTGAATGGAGGAATGCCACATGATAAGAAAGAAGATACTTGGGTGACCGGGCCTTATGTTCTTCCCCTGGACTGTGAAACTCACCCCCTGACCACCTGAGAGCTCCACAGTCCACTGGTTTTATGTCCCCTCCCCTATACTGTAGGTCAAGGGTGCCCACACTTTTTTGACGTGAGATCTACTTTTAAAATGACTAGCTCAACATGGTCTGCCCATCCAAAATGTTTTAGCTGAGGGTCTGAGGGGGGAATAGCAGCACTGGCGTTACATTTTAGACAAACACACTTACTGGAAGGGTGAAATAAATGGGAAATACTGGGGGAAATGTCTTCATCCCATTCTGTATAGAAGTGGTAGGTTTTTTTGGGGGGTTCTTTGTAATACTACTGACTCTTGAACAAAGCATTGCATTGGAGGTTTGGCTACTTTCGAAGCCATGAAGGGAGCTGACAGGCCCTTCTTGATGTCATGACATATTATTTTTATATTTTAATTATATATTTTTATTGGCATGTCATGTGGTCTACCTGCACACCCTTGGTGATCTACTGGTAGATCACGATCTACCTTTTGGGCACCCCTGCTGTAGGTCTTTTGCCACCATGTTTTCCTTAGACTGTTTTAGATAGGTTGTTTTTATGCAAAATGATTTTTATTCTGTCTATCTTCTATCTATCTTTCCATATCCAACAGCTGTTACTACAGTTTGTCGCTGGGTTATTTTGCTCGTGAGGTTTTGCTGTATCACGACGTGTTAGTGTTAGTAAACTCTGAGAGTTTGTGTCATCTCCCCCCCACACCTTCTCCACAGAGTCTACGCACGCACGCACGCACGCACGCACGCACGCACGCACGCACGCACGCACGCACGCACGCACGCACGCACGCACGCACACACAGCCACTCATCTGTGAGCTCACTGTCAGCACATGTTAGAGGCAGGCTTATAAGACACACACACACACACACACACACAAACACACACACACACAAACAAGTGCACACACGCTTGCATACACACACACACACACACACACACACACACACACACACACACACACACACACACACACACACACACACACACACACACACACACACACACACACACACACACACACACACACACACACACACACACACAAGCACTCGCACACACGCACACACACGTGTGCACACAGACATGCAACCCACACATCTCAGGAAATGTTGCTGGTCGGGTGGAAACCTTGTATGTCCAAATTCATTCCCTTTTCTTCATTATTATTAAATAACCAGAACGAATTTAAATAGCGAACATACCAGCTCTGCAAGCTCACAACGCGTCGCCATGCAACACGTAGTGAGCTTGTATATGCTATTTTAAACACTTTTCCGCAACACTTTTGTGTGAAGTAGGGCATTAATAATATTATTAATTATTATTATTAATAATATTACAGCAGAGCACCTTAAAGGTGATACACCATGAAATTTCACTTTTTCTATTTTAAAACCTTTTTTTGGGGTCCCACTAGCACCTTCTATCCTCACAAAGTCCCATTTCTGACCGTTGTGTCTTTCTCTGGTTTTGAGAAGGCAAAGGTTAAAAGTATCCCACGGGTTCTTAAAACAGGCTGTCCAGATTTGCTGCCGATTGTGACGTCATCATCGGCCGTTTTTTTTTTTTTTTTTTTATTATTTTTTTTCAACAGATTAATTTTTTTTCAAAAAGATTTTGGGGGGGTGGCGCAGTTCAGGCCAAAGGTGGTACTGCAGCTGAAATGCTCTGAGAGCCACTCAAAAATGAGAGAGGCTCTCTATTCAGGAGTGGTAATTTAGCCTCAAACCTTTTGAAAAACGTTTTTGGGACATAAACAATATGACATAAATACTTTTTAAATGCATGGTGTATCACCTTTAAGTTAGCCAGCCCTAGAGTCGCAACGCTGCTGTCCATCTGCCTTACAGGACTGATGTCGCATGGTATCTTGCCAGACTCCATGCTCACAGTTACCCTAGTGCCTGTAATTAAGGACAAGGCTGGTAAGGTAGGGAGTATGGATAATTATAGACCCATCGCCTTAGCCAGCATACTGTCCAAACTACTTGAAAGGGTTTTACTTGATAGGATATGTGTTTTTATCCGCACCACAGACAATCAATTTGGCTTTAAGGCTAAACATAGTACAGACTTATATATATATGCCTTAAAAGAAGCAGTCGAAACGTATAGAAGGCCTGGCTCTACTATGCTGGTAGGTTTTATTGATGCTTCCCAGGCTTTCGACAGAATAAATCACCACAAGCTCTTCGTCAAACTTAAGCAGAGGGGTGTGCCAGGATGCATCATACGCATCCTGGCTTACTGGTATGCTAACCAGAATATGAGGGTGAAATGGGGGAACAGTTTCTCCTCGCCCTTCAGTGTAGGTAATGGGGTCCGTCAGGGGGGGCTTTTGTCCCCAGCCCTCTTCAATCTTTATATGGACCACCTGTCTAAGCAGCTGGGAGGGTGTAGGACAGGCTGCGTGATAGGAAACACTTTGATTAACCATTTTATGTACGCAGACCATTTATGGCCATCGTTTCTCCTAGTAGTGCAGGGTTTCAGCAGCTACTGAACATATGCTCTGAATATGGGGTTAAGTTTGATGTCAAATACAATGCAAAAAAGAGTGTGGTTATGATATGCAGGACCAAGGAGGACCTGAAACTCAATTTTCCTTTTCCTGTATTTTATGTGTCTGGTCATACCCTTGCTGTTGTAAATATTTGGGGCACATTATGAATGATAAGATGGAAGATGATTTGGACATGTACAGACAGAGACGTATGTTGTATGTGCAGGCTAACATGTTAGTCAGGAAATTTTTCTACTGCTCAGATGAGGTAAAGGCGAATTTGTTCAGAGCTTACTGTACTCCTTTATATACAGCTCCTTTATGGGTGAACTATAAAACAGAGAGTATGCGCAAGCTTAAGGTTGCATATAATGATGCACTAAGGATCCTCCTGAAGAGGCCTAGGGGTGGCAGTGCTAGTCAGCTGTTTCTGTGACTCAGGTCTCACCACCTTCCAGGCTCTCCTGAGAAACCTTATGTTTAGCTTTAAAAGTAGACTTGATGGGTCTCATAATGAGGTGATTAACATGCTGATCAATCCAAAGTACAGCTCTGTAAGATATAGCTCTCATATGTGGAAACATTGGTATGAGTGCCTTTTATAGATGTTTTTATTTGTTCTTTTTTAGATCTTTATTGTCTTAACGAATGTATATTGTTTTTTTACTGTTTGTTTGTCTACCTTTGGCTTCGGCTGTAATAAAGTTTTGATGATTAATTCACAAGAAAGTTGAAATATTGGAGATACAAGGTCTTCTTTCTGACAGCAACGATATTTAGTGAGTGTTTAGACGCCACAGAAAGGACTCCCAAACCTGTCAGACACAGGGCATCATGTGGAGAGATGAGAGAGAGAAAACATTCACACATTCCAGGCTGAATTCCGTTGGTGCTGCTTGTTTCCGCCCCCAAAATCATGGTTTGACAGAACTTGGCAACCAACGACTGGCACCTGAGCGAACAGGTGTCACTCCACTCAGAGGCAGGCATGTGCGCACATAGACATCAAAGGGGGCTTGAGCCCCTGCCCTTTTTCCCGTCTGTAAAAAAGTGCCCTCTCCAGACCATGAATGCCGTTTTTACTATGGTGAGAAAATGCAAATGCCCCTCTTTCCATGTCATACTTGAAGGCAGCATTCAAGATAATTGCCTTGTCTAAACTCTCCTGATCTTGAATGCAGAATCTTATGTTGAAAGAATTGCCCTCTCTGTGTGGAAATCTGCGTATGCCACATATTCAGTATTGCCTTTTTTTATGCTTAGTGGAATCAAGTACTGAAAATAGCCGACTTGGAGGTCTGCTATTTTCAATATTTTTAC
Source organism: Nannobrachium achirus (assembly GCF_963921795.1). NCBI lineage: Eukaryota > Metazoa > Chordata > Actinopteri > Myctophiformes > Myctophidae > Nannobrachium > Nannobrachium achirus. The sequence goes on along the minus strand of NC_137811.1, from coordinate 66,897,721 downwards.
CAAAAGGCTCTTTCAGAAATGTCAGCCCCTGCCTCTCTAACATTCTCTGCACATCTCTGCTCAGGGGGATTCGAATATATAGTGTGAAAATAACTTGGAGCAAAGTAACCCTCATTGCTTCTAAGATTATTTAATGGCTTTCCCACGACCACACTTTTTGATTATGAACCATGAAAGCCATCACATGTTTTTTTATCACTCAAATTGTATAATCCCCCTCAGCCGTCACTTGACAATCATGCCATCTGGACGAACATACAGAAAACGTTGAAATGGCAAAAGTTATACTGTATAGCCTACACACACACATACACACGCACGCGCACGCACGCACGCAAGCACGCGCACACGCACACACACTATATATTTACATCACTTGTGGGGACATTACATAGACTTCCATTCAGTTTTATGCAAGTCCTGTGGCCTTACCCTAACCTCTATCCCTAAACCTAACCGTTGTGGGGACCTACTATTGTGTCCCCACACTGTCAGAGGTCCCCTGCAGGTGACTGTGTGAACATGCATTTAGTCCCCATAAGTATAGCTAGACACACACACACACACACACACACACACACACACACACACACACACACACACACACACACACACACACACACACACACACACACACACACACACACACACACACACACACACACACACACACACACACACACACACAACAAGGACTGCCAGATACAGAGATCTGGTTGGCCAGAGATCTCCATATATGGGTATAAAGGGGACACAGGTAGACAGACAGACAGATACAGACAACTCCATGTGGGCACCAAAGGGACACAGACAGACAGACAGACAGACAGACAGACAGACAGACAGACAGACAGACAGACAGACAGACAGATACAGACAGATACAGACAACTCCATGTGGGCACCAAAGGGACACAGACAGACAGGTTCAACAGGTACTCTGACACTATGACTCAAACATATTGGTTCAGCAGGGGGACATACAGTAGGTGTCACGTCGTCACATCTAGACAAACTCTAGATGTCAGCCCAAACCTACACGGTATATAAAGTACTGTGGAAGCTACCTACTCACAACCTGTCGCAATGCAACCTTCCTGTAAGCTTGTAGAAATTGTAATACAGCAATGCATTGATATTAAATAGATGCTGATAGTGTATATTGTAATGCTGGTGCTATAATTAAGCAATATCACACGAGAGGGTAACAGCCCTGCCTACGGAACTCGCCTGTCGGCTCGTTCCTGCGGCAAGGCTGTCGTGCCGGATAACCGTGTTAATGCAGACCCTCGAGTGTAATATTGCGATTATACAACTGTTGCCCTTAAAAAAAACACGTCAACTTAATTTAATTGTAATTAAGATATTCGATAGGAATTTGTAATTTTTTAATGCCACATTTAGCTACTATGTCCCTGAACGTCACATGAAAAGCGCTACCCTAGCCGCCCCACACTAGATAGTGTGGGGAGAGAGGAGCGATTGCCTGTCTTTCGTGACCAACGCAGCTGATTTCTTTACTTGATGAGAGACAGTGCAGTAGTGCTCGTTATATGCACGGTTGGAGAGCCTGTTTTCCATTGAGAGCCACACTACCTGTTGTAGAATTCAGGCTTTTGCAAATCCCGCCCCATTCTGCCCTGTTACTATGATGGGACATTAACCCTGGGCAGATTGTTTTTATAGTGGCAGTGAATGGGATTTTTTTTTTTTCATAGCCTCATTATTGCAATTTAAAGTACCAAAGGAAAAACATCTAGGTGATATTAATAAAAAGGGAAGACAAAGGTACAGTAGTTACATTGCAAAACAGGGGGTTTCCCCGAAAATATATGTTTTAATTTGTTTAATCCCAGTGGGACAGAATCACTATTGCAGATTCTTTTATAGTGGAAGTGGATGGGATTTTTTTTCCCTTCATAGCCTCATTACAGCTATATAAAGTACCAAAAAAAACACAGCTACGTGATATTAATAAAAAGGGAAGAAAAAGGTACAGTAATTACATAGCAAAACAGTAATTTTCCTACGAAAATATATGTTTTAATTAGTTTAATCCTCTGGATCAGAGAGAGAATAGAAATCGCGCATTGCATCTTGGGTAGGAAGAGGAGAACTATAATCTGTTCTCCTCACATAATAGGCTGGCTTTTCGTAATTCTGCCCATTTAAAATATATGTACCCAAACGTAACAAGTTAGACCATTGATAAGGTCCATGTGAACTAGTCTGTTGAAGCTTATTCATTACAATGATCGCAAACGCTATGGTCGCGAGCGGCCTGGTCGTGCTCCGCAGTGCGGACAGCCGGTGAAAGACGGCTCCCACTTTCTCCGACTGCAGAACTCCACCCCCGCTTGCAAAAAGTGAATGTATTTTTCTGGTTGGCCAGTCAGGGAGTCTCAGGGACCAATCAGAAGGCTGACAAACGGTGAATTGTTCCTATGCCTCATATTGCATTATTATTTAGCTACCAGTAATGCTGCTATAGATATGTTTACAGCATAAGTGATTCCATTGTGTTCATCACATAATCTCACCTTGCTATTGGATGACATGTAGTGTGGGGGCGAGACATGTCTCTGGCAGGTATTTAGTTTCCGGGTCTTTGAAGTTCATTGATTGTGATTGTGACCAGGGCAGGAATTTCATGGAGGCCATGAAGGCCGCCGTTGCCCCTCAGTTTGGCCTTGTGCCCCTCAAACCAAAGGCCTGACCTATGAGGCTACAGCTGGGGCCTTAATGGCCTTAATCCCCCGGACTGTACCACTTTCTCCTGTCTCTTTCTTGTCAATATGTAGACGGTAGACACCAGTGTCTCTTTCTTGTCATGTAGAAACTTGTGTCTTTTGTTGAGATTCTGAAATCTTAACTCCCCCGAGTCCCCATATTTAAACCAATCCAGTGACTTTGATTGGTGCAGGGCTGAGCATGGATCAGATTGTAAATACCATCATTTATCTATTTCACTGCAGATTAGGTCATCGTCCCTAACCCTTAAATTCATCAAATTCTTTCAATGGACTAAAATCTTTATTTAGTTTTATTTGATGGCCTTCCTGCCCTGGCATTTGGCCTTTGTGCCCTCAAAAAAAGAACATCAAAGGCCAAGTGTCCTTGCCCCTAAAATGACGTAATTCCAGGCCTGATTGTGACACTCACTCACTGGTGTGGACCTACGTTCCTCTGCACCGAAGCTAGAGCGCACTAAAAGCTGTGTTATTATTATCATTGCCTGATACTCTGACAAGTAAAGCAAAGAACCTGAATCCTGGTCCTGAATATTCCTTCCTCAAGCACGTCGACACTAAAAGCTATCCTTGTTGACCTTGTAC
>NC_137811.1:66826887-66889387 GCF_963921795.1 Nannobrachium achirus | reverse complement strand
CAGGGACCCCCACAACCTTTTCATAGATTCCATTATAGTTTCATCATTTGACAGCACAATCATCAGTGTATTTTGGATTCATGTCAATTTGTGTTTTTAGATATTTAACCACTTGAACCATCAATAGATAATAATCTTGACCTTTCACTCTGTATTTAGTGTGCTCTTTTCTCCCACTCTACACCAAACCTCTTTGCCGAAAAATAGCCGATCTACAAGCTCACAGATCGGCTATTTTTAGCTAAAGTTCTCAGAATATGGACATTAGGGTTCAAGAGGTTAATATAAAAAAGGAGAAAAAAAAGTTTCTATCACACAAAGATTTGGAGGCACCCCTGTAGTAACTCTGGGTCCCGGATAAAACTCTTGGCAGCCATTGGTAGACCGCGAACACTGCCCCAGGTACTGTAGCTTACTTCTACTGTGTAGTGAGCAAAACATTCTCATCATGTACTGTCCATACTGTAGAAGACAGTGACTGTGTTGCTGCAAACACACAGTATAGTTGAGAGTAACTCCTTTTGCAGTTTTCTGATGCACTCCAGTGACAATAAACGCTTACAGATATAGCCTGTGTCACGGTCACAGCCTCTGCCTTCCTCCAGTTTGTCCTGTTATCTCCCTTGCCCCCCCTTTTCTCTACTCCACGTTCCCCTCTGCCACTCTCGCCACCACCCCTGTGCCCTGAGTGAACTCACCTGCGAGGGCCAGCTGTGCCCAGTTGGCTAACGAGCTCCAGAGACTTTTTAAGGCGCCGTTCATGCGCAACGCCGTTAACGGCAAAATAAAATGTCAGGTATGCAGCTATGTTTAGACGACAACAACAGCGTTGAAAACGCAACAAAGTTAAACCACCTTCCAGAGTGGAAATCTTTAAGACGCCTCGCGTCTCCATCTAAACAGTCACTGGTGAATGAATGTCAACAAGGAAGTCTGTGACTGCTCTATCTGGCAGTGCGTCACCACCATCTAGCGACATGGCAGTCACTTTTGAGTAGGGATGGAGCTGGCAGCACAAGCCTACATATTCGATAACAAATGTATTGAGTACCCGGTATCAATACGCTTTGGGCTTATCAAGCTTGTTATCGAACATAAATTATAGCGTCCCATGATATGTTTAAACAATCAAGACAAGAGGCGAAAAAGTAAATTATTACAGTACTATTCCTAATATAAAGCCATTTAACACTTGCACATTAATGAATGGTTGTTTTAATGATGGTTGTTAATTGTCATCTTCATAGATGGTGTTCAGCCACAAACTCACAGTCACAACAACTGGCCAATAAAAAAAGATACCAGTTCTGTTCGGAATTTGTCGTCTCACATCTTTCCACAAAATATTAGAAAATGTTCAATAGTGGGCTCGATAAGAGTCCGGCTCAATAAGCAGGATCGATAAGGTCTCATTATCAATACAAAATAACGAGCTCCATCCCTACTGTTGAGTGTCCGACTAAATGCAGAATAAAAAGTGAGAACGCAACAGGACTAAACATGGCATCAGACAAGCATTTACTCCTTGTTGGTTCATTGTCCTGGTTGAGTTGTTCCTGTTCTGTATTAGTTAGAGTTGAGTGTTCTTGTATTAGTCTAGTGTTTTTCTTGTCTGGTTTGCTTGTGATTCTGTGAGCGTGTTGTGTTTTTTTTTTGTAAAGTAACAATCTTCACGTCGCCTGCGTTTGCTTTTTCAAGTTTGAGTTCCTTCTTTTTGCGTCCAACTTTATGTTTGAGAGCCTGTTCCTGACAGCCTGTGCTTCCAAAAAGATTAAACCTATTTTCTCACGACCCATAAGGGCCCCCAAAAATGCACGGTGCTGAACCATTGTTTTGGGAACCGCTGGCATGAAGTGTTGTAGCTATGCCAGCGTCTTGTGGATGTTTTGCCAATAAGCAAATTGGTGATGGGGTGGGCGCCTGCCTGGGCGGTGTAACCTTTATCTCCATTCTTCTCAAAGCATTTGGCTCACTATACTGTAGGAGTGAGTGAGCTGGACCCAGTTTTCCCTTTTTTTTCTCTTCTCCAGAACCAGAACAATGATGGAGGATTTGAAGAAGAATGAGACTAATCCTCACCATAAACGTTGTGGGTTGTTCCCACTTAGCCGTGCCTCACTCTCACTGCAGTTACACCAAAAGAACCACTACAAAGCTGCAAAAGTGACCAGCAGTCAGTACTCAACCCTAGTACTTGAGTGAATCCTGGTCAAATATTACTACAAGTTAAAGAGACCCAGTCAAAATTGTACTTGAGTTACACTACTGGAGGACTGTCAGGCACATGCACACATAGACATCAAAGGGGGCTTGAGCCCCCGCCCTTTAATCCGTCTGTAAAAAGTGCCCTCTCCAGACCACAAATGCAGTTTTTACTATGGTGAAAGAAATGCAAGTACCCTCTTTCCATGCCATACCTGAAGGCAGCATTCAAGAGAATCGCCTCGTCCAAACTCTCCCTAACTTGAATGCAGCATCTTATGTTGAAAGAATTGCCCTCTCTGTGTAGAAATCGTGCATCGAAGATAACCGACCTTCAAGCTGCGACGCGTTGTGAGCGTTGGAGGTCTGCCATGTTCGATATTTTCACCAAAAGGCCCTTTTATAAATTTCAGCCCCTGCCTCCCTAACATTCTCTGCACGTCCCTAAGTACTGTAGTTCAATGTGCATATTTGAATTCAGTAAAAAGGAAGAAGTAAAAGGTTAAACCCCAACTTAAATAGGAGACACCTGTTTCAGCTGTTGACTCTGGCATCTGGAGACAGCCTCACACACTCGGAGCACAGGACACGTACATCTGTTTATCACTGGCTTCTCACTGGAGTGAACATCCACCTGACACCTTTTGGAAGATTCCCATAACTCTGTCTGTGTACTCATTAATGTCGACCCCCGATGCCTCACGGAACAAACAATCCCCAGTCAAAGCAATCCAAGCGGTCGTGTAACACAGGGGTTCTCTCAACCTTTTCAGGTTGTTATATTTTGTCTGACACGGTTCTATTGTGAAAATAGCAGATCTACATGCTCACAACGCATCGCAACATGGAGGCATGTAGATCTGCTATTTTCACAATTTATGCCTTTAATATCTGACAATTGTTTGCCAGTGTTTCATTTGTCATTTTAGAGGTATTAAAGTCCTTAAATTGACACTTTATAAATGTGCAGATACACTTAAACTTTATGTTGGTCTGTTTACCGTTGAGTAAGAAAACAATGTTGCACATTAACTCTTTCTCCGCCGAACTAGGAGACTATGGATCGACTTTTATATAAAAAGCAATTTTTTAGCAATTTTTGGGATATTTTAGCGGAGCAAACGGTTTCCCCTACCGTGTACTGGCTGAAACGAGAGACCGTGGAAAAAAAGGATGTGATGATGACGTCACCGGTAATTCAAGCCTTGTCTGTCTAAAATGACCACTCCCAGCCGTTAGCCTGCTAACATACTAACATCCATAACGCAGCTTCAGCAGGTCGGATTTTGATTCTGAGTTTTTGTGACTGGCGTTTGTTTACGATCCGTTGCCCAGACCGATGGTGGTTTAGACGATCCAGCACGAATTGAGCCCATTCGCGCCACGAATGGGCTCAAACAGGGAATGCTTTTAAAGTTTCAGTGTTACGATGGCGCGCTCTAGTGGTCTTTAGGTGGTGGTTCATCATCATAGGGTTGAAAACAATGTAATCATAACATATAATCTATCTATAAATGCGAGAAGTCTCTGCGTGTGTGTCTGTCTGTCTGTCTGTCTGTCTGTGTGTCTGTAATCCGCGTATCTCGAGAACCTTTCTTCCCACCGTCTTCAGATTCGGCACGCGCGTTCCCCGCCGCGGCACGGAGTGCAGTGCCTGGTCTCGACCCGACCTGGCGCGCGGTTTTCCCGAACCGGCGCGAAACGTTCGGAATCTCCTTATGCGGGGTTGATTGTTGACATCAGGCTGTTCCGGAGGAAATCGGCGAAAGCTCTGACTCATTGTGACATCACTTCATAAAAGGCTCTGACATCACGTACGCCACATGAGTCAACAAAAAATCTCTGTGAGTGTGTATGTATGTATGTAATCTGCGTATCTCGAGAACCGTTCGTCCCACGGGCACGCGCGTTCTCCATATATGGGCATAAAATGAATGCCCCCATATATGGGCATAAAATGGATTGCAGACAGACAGATACAGATATCTCCATATATGGACATAAATGGACAGAGGCAAACAGATGGTCAAAGATCTCCATATATGGGCATAAAATGGACGCAGACAGACAGATACAGATATCTCCATATATGGGCATAAATGGACACAGGCAAACAGATGTTCAAAACGGGTCCTATGACAACAGGTTTGAGGTTTGCATTAAAGGGGGAACCGGCACTGTGTCTGCAACACAGTTGGAGGCACAGACAGATACTCCATATATGGGCATAAAATGGACGCAGATAGACAGATATCTCAATATATGGGCATAAAATGGACCCAGAACTATAACTGCAGTGATCTCCATATATGGACATAAAATGGACGCAGACAGACAGACAGACAGATACAGATATCTCCATATATGGGCATAAATGGACACAGGCAGACAGATGGTCAAAACGGGTCCTATGAAAACAGGTATAATGGGGTTTGCATTAAAGGGCGGGGCATTCATTCCCTATTTACATTGTTCCGAGTTTGCCAGGTCGCCGACTAGACGCTGGGCCGCCCGAAGGGCGGCCCAGCTTCTAGTACTAATAAATTATAGCTATTTCCCGGCAGTTTTAGCACACAGCCATATTTTAGGTTCGCAGGGAGTATCTGGGGACCCCCCTGGAGGTCCCGACCCACAGGTTGAGAACCACTGTTGTAACAAAGTGCCCCATTCATTCATCTGACCAGCAGTGGATCATTTTCACAACGGGTGCGGCTTGCTTCAACTTCTGCTTGCCCTGTGACAGTATGAATATCCAGGGTTAGATTTTTGATGAAGTGATGTCAAGTGACATCACTTCCTGTACTGAAAGACGTACTTCCTGTACGGACGGACAAGCTACAACATTTCTGATGGTATACTGCGACCTTCGGTCGCAATTAACATAGCATAACAGATCATCTATCTATAAGTGCGAGAAGTCTCTGCTTTAAAATTACTTTGGTACTTTATGTATTTTGATGCCAGTACTTTTGTACTAAAACTAGAGGTTCGTCTACCTACGTTGCACTGCCAATCTAACTGATATGCCCATATTTATACCTGTCATCATGGTGACACGAGCAGAGAGAGGGCGAGATCATTTAGCGACCTACAACCGGGTCGCGACGTGGTCGGTAGTTTTCAGCGACCGGGTCGCTAAATCGACCGACTGGGACGGTAAAACCACCGACCGGGACGCTAGAACCACCGACCGGGACGCTAAAACCACCGACCGGGACGCTAAAACACCGACCGGGTCGCTAAATCGACCGACCGGGACGCTAAAACCACCGACCAGGTCGCTAATTCCACCGACCGGGACGCTAATTCCACCGACCGGGACGCTAATCCAGCGACCGGGTAGGTAAATCCACCGACCGGTGGCCGCTTCCACCGACCACCGGGCTACTAACCCTAACCCTAACCCTAACCCTAACCCTAAACCTAACCTCAGTAACCTTACCTCTGTTAGGCTAACCTGCCACGCAACCTCCCGACCGGGTCGCTAAATCACCGACCACGTCGCTAAATCACCGACCGCGCCGCTAAAGCGAGCGACCGGGTCGCTAAATCGGGGGCGCAAAATCTTCCGACCGGGTCACTAGATGTACCAACCGGGTCGCTAAATCTACCGACCTAAAACTGCAGGCAGGTCGGTAGATTTAGCGACCGGGTCGGTCGATTTAGCGGCGCGGTCGGTGATTTAGCGACCCGGTCGCTCGATTTAGCGACCCGGTCGCTGAAAACTACTGACCACGTCGCGACCCGGTTGTAGGTCGCTAAATGATCTCGCTCCTACTGCACGAGCATGACTTTAGTGGTCCGCCCATCGGCCAGCCTCCCTTAAGCCAATTCTAATAGGAAAAACTAACACATCTAAAAACATGAGGCCAGTTACTTGTAACAGAGTATTTCTACATTGTGGTTTTGTTACTTTTAATTAAGTATAAAAGTGGAGTACTTCTTCCTCCATTGCTTGGGAGAGAGAGAGAGAGAGAGAGAGAGAGAGAGAGAGAGAGAGAGAGAGAGAGAGAGAGAGAGAGAGATCGTATTGCACTGAGCATGAATTCAGTTTAAATAATGTCCATAGAGAAATAAATAGTTGTCAAATTGCACTAGGTGTTAGGGGGTAGAGAAACGGATTGCTGTCCCTTATTGCATTTGTGGGTAGGCTATATTTCTACATTTATGTGTGTGGGCTATAATGCTTGTTCGAGGTTTGGTGTTGTGTGCGTGTGCGTGTGCGTGTGCGTGTGCGTGTGCGTGTGTGTGTGTGTGTGTGTGTGTGCGTGTGTGTGTGTGTGTGTGCGATGTGCGTGTGTGTGTGTGTGTGTGTGTGTGTGTGTGTGTGTGTGTGCGCGCGTGTACGTGTGCACGTGTGCAGTGGAGTGAAGTCAGTTTCCTGGCATCTCCAGCTCTCTGAGCACCTTTCCTTTCCCCACTGATTTCAAATGAAGGCGTTGAGCCAGCAAGCAGCTCTGTGCTGTGCTGTATGGATCAGCCAGGGAGAGAGAGGGAGAGAGGGAGGGAGAGATTGGGAGGGAGGGAGGGAGAGAGAGGGAGAAGGAGAGAGAGAGAGAACCACTGCTGAAGAAGTGAAGCTGTGAACCTAGCAGATTTCAGGATCTTCTGCTAGAGAATTTTACACTTTCAGCCAATGTTATGTTATGTGGCTGACGCTGTTGCGAGACAACAGTTCGCCCATTGCTACTTCTCACCCTAAGCTGCGGCAAGTAGCTAATAACAACAAGTTGACCTATTTCCTCTCAAAACGGTTAACTTCAAACTAAGAGCTTCCCGTAATATGATCAAGTCAACTTTTCAGTCACGTCAACTGGTTTTATTTTTAAGTCTACTTACAAGTAGCCTACTAGTAAGTAGGATGGACTCAATTAGAAGTACAGTACATGACATACCAGTCCAGCACTCCTTACCACACCACAGTAGTAACTGGTGCTATAAAAATACTATATTTTCGACGGCTCGACTCAAACAATTGGCGTCGATTCCGGGATCTTCGAACAACTCGTCGTTGCGTCGAATTTGACAAGACAGCCCCCTACCTGCCATACAACATGCACACCGGATAAACCCGTGGCTCACCTGTGGACGTGAACCGGGTACCATGTGTCCACTGTACAGCGTCAGAGGCAGGGACGTGCAGAGAATGTTAGAGAGGCAGGGGTTGACATTCAAAAGGGGCACTTTTGGTGAAAATATCTATTTTTTCTTTTTAACTTTGTCTTTATTAAAGATTGCATTTTTTATTTTTTAACATAAATACAGTAAAAAAAAGAAAAAATACAGTAATATCGTGGTTCACATTGTATACTTTCATATTTGCATCTCTCCTTTTTTGAATTTATACATTAACCATTTTTCCCATCTTTTATTAACTCATTCCCTGCCAGGCCCGATAGTCCCGAGATTATTCCAATGTCTTTCCCCGCCAGGCCCGATAGTCCCGAGAATTAAAAAAAAAAAAAAAAAAAAAAAAAAAAAATCAAAATTTCTTTTTTTTTTTTTTTTAATTTTGACCCCAAAAAATGGAGTAGGCATGATAGCAATCGCGAAATTTCATGTTTAACCCCCATAGCAACCCCATCTTTCAAGCATGGCAGCCATTTTGGCAGCCATCTTTGTTAAACATAGTGGCTGTTATCTCAGGAATGCCTGAACGGATTTCCATTCGGATGTTTTTGTTTGAAAGCTGTGAGCAAGGTGGACACACGTGGTGCATTATCTAGGCATGGGTGTGCATGATCCGTGCACACCCAATTACATGGAAGTCTATGGAGACGAATGGCAGGTGGGAGTACGGAGGTATGTTAAAATGGCGGTCAATGTGTTAAAGAGTTATTTTATTTTCAACTTGAAGGTTATAATTGTTCCATGTCCTGAATATTGTCCATGATTGTCCTCCATTGTTTGTAGTCCGGGGTAATGTCCTTGAGCCAATTCCTTGTGATTGTTTTTTTTGCAGCCACCAGGCTGCAAAAAGTATTTTTTTCTTAGTTAAGTAATTGTCCCCCGTTTTTTGTACAGACTCCTCCATGTGGCCCATGTATAATACCAAACATGAATTGGGAATTTCATATCCCAACACTTCACATATAACTGAATGTATGACATCCCAGAAAGGCGAGGTCAGCTATTTTAGTGCTTGATACCACACTGAACTAAGCATTATCAAGCCAATACTGGATATGTGGTGTACTGCATGGATTTCTACACATAAAGGACAATTATTTCAGCATAAGATGCTGCATTCAAGATCAGGAGAGTTTGGAAAAGGCAATTCTAGCCGTTCTTTCACCATAGTAAAAACTGCATTCATGGTCTGGAGAGGGCACTTTTTACAGACGGGTAAAAGGGCATGTTTATATAAGTGCACGTGCCTGATGATGATCAGAGGTAAATGTTATCTCAAACAATATGCGTGTCAGTCAGAACTGTCTGGATAACATGGCTTCATGCAACCTAAAAACCATTCCATTCGGGGTACAGTTCGTTGTGCTGCAGCACAGAATGTGCGAGGAACGTTCTACAGAGCACTGCTGAATCTTTAATGATTCCCTTTGCACCGTAGCACCATACAACCAGATAAGAAATCGGCAGCGTGTGTGTGTGTGTGTGTGTGTGTGTGTGTGTGTGTGTGTGTGTGTGTTCTCTGTAGTGTACACGGCTAGCGTGCGTCTGCACACAGGAGCGTGCTTGGCGCATTCCACGAAAGCATGTATGCATGTGTGTATATATATGCATGCACACCAGAGCATGGGCTCGCATGTCGTGTTCATACTTATGCAGATTGGTGCACGCAATTAAGTGCTTTAGATGATTCTTCTGCTGTGCGTGCATGCACATTTAAATGTATGTGTGTGTGTGTGTGTGTGTGTGTGTGTGTGTGTGTGTGTGTGTGTGTGTGTGTGTGTGTGTGTGTGTGTGTGTGTGTGTGTGTGTGTGTGTGTGAATGAATACATGCGTCTTCCGCTGTGCGCGTGTCTAAGGAGGAGAGAGCACGTGCGAAGGCCAATGTGTGCATGTGCATGTGCGTGTGTGCGGACACATGCATGGTGCATGGTGTCGGTGGCTGTGATAGCAGCAGGCACGTGCACACATAGACATCAAAGGGGGTTCAAGCCCCTGCCCTTTTATCCGTCCGTAAAAAGTGCCCTCTCCAGACCATGAATGCAGTTTTTACTAAGGTGAAAGAAATGCAAATGCCCTCTTTCCACGCCATACCTGAAGGCAGCATTCAAGAGAAATGCCTTGTCCAAACTCTCCTGAACTTGAATGCAGCATCTTATGTTGAAATAATTGCCCTCTCTGTGTATAAATACATGCCGTAAACCACATCTTCAGTATTCACGATTATGCTTAGTTCAGTGTTGTATCAAGTAAAGAAAATAGCCGACCTCCAAGCTCACAACGCGTCGCACTGCGACGCGTTGTGAGCTTGGAGGTCAGCTATTTTCAATATTTTCAAAAAAAGGACCTTTTAAGAATTTCAGCCCCTGCCTCTCTAACATTATATTCACATCCCTGCATGTGCGTGTGCGTGAGGACACATTCATGGTGGCGGTGGCTGTGAGGATAGAAGAGGAGTGAGGAGAGCAGAGGAGTGCAGCTGGATCTCCTGTTAATTGGCCCATACTTCAATCACAGCCAATGGACTGTGTCCTCTCTCATGGAATACATCCTCTCTCTCTCACTCACACACACACGCACGCACACGCACACGCACACGCACACACACACACACACACACACACACGCACACGCACACGCACACACACACGCACAAACACACGCACACACACGCACACACACGCACGTACACACACAGAGGTGGCGGCTGAGGTGAGATATCCCACTTTGGGTATCAAGATTAAAGCGCTATAGAAATGTAATCCATTATTATATCTTCTCTCCCAATCTGCCACTCTTCCCTTTAGAACTCTCTCTCTCTCTCTCCTTCTTATTGTGCTGAAGGGCAGCTCTGTCGTTCACACATGGTCACAGCTCACTCACACACAAACACACACACACATAGCCATGCACACATGCACACAGTAAAGACTAAAAACACCGGTTCGTGACCACATGCGTACGTACAATAGTACCTGTGCACATCGAGTCGTACGTGCACACACACACACACACACACACAAACGCAAACCCACACACAAGTAACCACATCTGACATGCTCCCTCACGTGTTACCGTCCGTCCCCTTCAATCACTTTGACTTTGTACGCATTTCACTCATACAGCAGTCCTCATCCATCCATCCATCCATCCATCCATCCATCCATCCATCCATTTGATTTTCTTCTTATCAATTATTCTATTAATTACTCTTTTGCTTAATCAAAAGACAATTTGTATTTATACCGTGTACCAATATGATCGGTACGCCTGAAACTGAAGGTTCCGTGGTGCAAAAACTAAGTGCGATTAAAATGAATTAATTGTTTTAATCGTGTTACTTAACTGTAATCAATTAATCGAAATTAATCAGTTAAAGTCCCAGCCCTAATTTACACAAACACATTTTTCAAATTGATCTTTCATTAATTGACTAAATTGCCAGGTTAAATAGACGATCCACATGAGCCCAATATGCAACAGAGGCATGCAAAAACAGCAAAGAAATTGCCGATCTACAAGCTCTCAACGCATCGTCTTGCGGCACGTTGAGAGAGCTTGCAGGTCTGCTATTTTAGAAAGACAGCAAAGTAACATTTCTAACACCCCCAAATCGATAATCTTATCTCTATTTCCTTGTTCCGTGCTAATACGCTGATTAAATAAAAAGAAATGGGCTAGCTAAAAAACCCTAGCATCTAATGTGTTAATACCTGGCAGTCAATTTAAAATATATACAGTATATATTTTAAATAATCAATTTGTTCGATTAACTGTTGCACACCACCAGGGACATGCAGAGAATGTTAGAGAGGCGAGGGCTGAAATTTATAAAGGGGCATGTTGGTGAAAATATCAAAAATAGCAGACCTCCGAGCTCAAAACGCGTCAACGCGTTGTGAGCTTGGAGGTCTGCTATTTTCGGTACTTAATACCACACTGAACTAAGCGTAACCAAGTGAATACTTGAGCTACTGGCATAGCATGGATGCTGCCTTCAGGTATGGCATGGAAAGAGGGGGCACTTGCATTTCTTTCACCACTGTAAAAACTGCATTCATGGTCTGGAGAGGGCACTTTTTACAGACAGATATAAGGGCAGAGGCTCGAGCCCCCTTTGATGTCTATGTGAGTGTGGCATGTGCCTGCACACCACCCCACATCCATCCATCCACCTCTCCTTCTCTTGCTATCTCTCTCCTATGCCTCCCTTCATCTTCTCCCCCTCTTCACCCTTCACTTCCTCTCTCTCTCTCTCTCTCTCTCTCTCTCTCTCTCTCTCTCTCTCTCTCTCTCTCTCTCTCTCTCTCTCTCTCTCTCTCTCTCTCTCTCTCTCTCTCTCTCTCTCTCTCTCTCTCTCTCTCTCTCTCTCTCTCTCCCTCTCTCTCTCTCTCTCTCTCTCTCTCTCTCTGTGGTGTTGCAGCAGCAGAGCCATCAGGCAGTTGGACAGCATTCACTCCAGTTGTACAGGAGGCTGCCTGCATGATGCGTGCAGCAGCCAGCAAGGCGTACACTACAGTAATGCAGTGATTCTCAACCTCCTCTTCTCATTTCAAGGACCCTCAATTTGATATGCATTATAGTGTACGTCGCCCCCTCATCCTCAATCCTTTGTTTCAAGGCCCTTTTCCCACTGGCCACCCTAACGACAAAGATAACCATAAAAAATGTAGTTTTCAATTGAAGTGGATGGCAGCGTCCACACCAGAACGATAAAGCCGTCATAACGGATATGAACGCCGACATATCGTTATCTTTATCGTTATCTGTATCGCATCCGGTGGGAATGAAGCTTAAAGGGATATTCCACTTTCAAAAAAACTTTTTGTCATTGTATGGTCTAATCAGGCTTGTATGAACACCCTGAACAGTTTTAAATTTTCTTCATTCAGTATTTAGATATTTGATGTAAATGTTTTCTGGCCCGCCACGCCCAGGCCCTCTCCCCACACACACTCATTGTAACTTCAAACTCCATTTAAACCATGATAGATTCATTAAAAACACCCATTATTTTTTCTGGTGACTCATAATACCCTCCTAATACGTGAGCAGGCTGTGTCTTTTCCATAACATTTTTCATGTATTTTTAATAATTCTTTGGGAAAATGGAAAAAACTAAATACAATAAAAATATATAAAAAATTAATGAAAACTGTTATGGAAAAAACACGGCCTGCTCACGTATTAGGAGGGTATTATGAGTCACCAGAAAAAATAATGGGTGTTTTTAATGAATCTATCATGGTTAAAATGGAGTTTGAAGTTACAATGAGTGTGTGTGGGGAGAGGGCCTGGGCGTGGCGGGCCAGAAAACATTTACATCAAATATCTAAATACTGAATGAAGAAAATTAAAAACTGTTCAGGGTGTTCATACAAGCCTGATTAGACCATACAATGACAAAAAGTTTTTTGAAAGTGGAATATCCCTTTAACTCTGAGAGTTGGAACCAAATGGAACCAAATGGACCCGTGAGAGTCTATTTGGTTCCATTTGTACACTACAGGCCTCTTTCTTCTTTACCATCTAAAACACACTCAGTTGATGATGTGACATCAGAGGCCTCGCTGCCTCGCTCGCCCACATCCTCACCAATAGCCTTCTCAATTAAGGCACAGCAAGTTGAGCATAAACAGCTTGAACCACCCTAGCAGTAAGCTATACCATACAGCCCATACCTTTTTTTTTTATGTACAGTAGCTCCAAGCATAAATATAAAGAAGATCTCTGCTGTAAATGGTGCATTTATATAGCGCCTTTATCCAAGTTGCTTTACACTGTGCATTACATTCACCCATTCACATGATGGCGGAGGAAACCATGCAAGGCACCAACCAGCTCACCGGGAGCAACCAGGGGTTCAGTGTCTTGCCCAGGGACATCTTGACCTGGTGACAGGAGGAGCCGGGATTTGAACCGCCGACCCATGGCCATGGATCATTCACCAACCCGCTCTACCTCCTAAGCTACAGCCGCCCCTGTTGTCATTCACAGCTCTAAGTGTGAGCACTTCAAGCCAATCTGCAGTCAGCCAATCAGGCAAATGGACTTGCCTCATTCTTGTTTTCAGCATGCAACGAGCAACCCACCTCCACCCCCAACTCCACCTTGTCTCAATCATCTAGACAGAGTTAAGAAGGAGGTTCACAGGGCACGGTGGTGCAGTGGTTAGCACTTCGCCTCACAGTTAGAAGGTCCTGGGTTCGATTCCCGCCGGGGGAAGCTGTGGGCGCTGGGGGCGTGTTCCTCCACCCGCGTCATCAGCACCCACACCCTAGGTGGGGTTAGCGATAGGGCCTCTCTGTGGTGAGTTTGCATGTTCTCCCCGTGTCTCCTTGGGCATAGGCCCTCACACAAAAACATGCAGTAGTCCTGGTTTCTATACTACCTCCCCCTAGCCAGCCGGGTGCTCCCCAATGTCCCCTGGCGCGGCAGGGGGAGAGCGGAAACCAGGACTACAGGTTAGGTAGTCACCGGGTGAGAAAAATGGGTTGCAAAAACGTGGGATAAAAAACATTAAAAAAAAAAGAAGGAGGTTCATCTGCACTGCCCCCACCAGCGTCTGGACTCCATGGGGAGGTTCTCCTTATTAAAAGCTAATCGC
Source organism: Nannobrachium achirus (assembly GCF_963921795.1). Taxonomy (NCBI): domain Eukaryota; kingdom Metazoa; phylum Chordata; class Actinopteri; order Myctophiformes; family Myctophidae; genus Nannobrachium; species Nannobrachium achirus. The sequence continues at coordinate 66,875,451 of NC_137811.1, read as the reverse complement.
ATACATTTACTGTTAACTGAGTCTAATTGCCAAAATGTTTTATCTTTTATTAATTCATCATCAGCAGTAAAACCTTTCCAACGACTTGATCTCTCCTTTTATTGAAATTAAATACGAGTTTGATTTCCCAGTAGGTACGTACAGGCTATTCAATTCAATATTTATTAGCAGACTCAGGTCCAAATACAAGAAACAAGAAACTATAAAGAAACACGACAGGCATTACAAATCAAAATAAAAAATAAATAATACATAAATTAACCCACTGGCAACACACACAGGGCCACATAGCCAGACAGTGCACCCTTAGTCTGGAAGGATATCTTAAACTGCACATTATGGGGCTGGAGAGCGCCACAATGATGCTGTTGGCAGATGCATCCAGCGGCTTCCAGCCGTTGCATGAACTTGAACATTAAATGTCTTAAAAGTGCTTTAAAAGTCCTCGCTCCAGCAGTGGCAAACATCAGACTAGCACTGCCCCCTCTGGGTTTTTTAAGGAGTATTCTCATTGCATCATGATATGCTACTTGCAACCTGTCTATGTCGTTGACATAGCAATTATATTAGCTTATAGCACCACGATGGCACATAGGCATGTGTCTATCTTGCCTTTATGCCTTAACACGGCTATCATGGTATAGTTCATGTGCATATAGTACATGCACGCATGCATGTGTGTGTGTGAGTTGTAACTGGACAGCCGTATAGCAGACATCAGCAGTAAATGCTTCTGTCGCAGTGTGGTCTATAGTCGGGACCCTGCTATAAGACTGACAAACAGCGGCCTGTCAGTCATGAGAGCACCAACACAATGCATAACGTCTGTGGACGGAGCGTGGCGGCTTTGATGAAGGCGATAGTAAACCGTTTGGCTGTTTTATGTGGGATAGTTAAATTTGAGGGGAATATTACAGCGGTATGTGTGGCTCAAAATGTGAGATGAAAGAACACAAACAAACACACACACACACACACGCACGCCCACGCCCACGCCCACGCCCACACACACACACACACACACACACACACACACACACACACACACACACACACACACACACAGAACCAATTCCTTTTTTCGTTTTACACACTGTTCAAAGGTCTTTACACTCCAGCAGTGTGACAAATAAACGATCCAAAAATACATCAGTGAACATCATCTAACTATTCATGTTGCTGATTCCTCAATTCGTACAAGTTCACGCTTTGTTTGCGTGCGGTGTAAAAATCCACCTCTTCTTGAAAAGGAAATTATGTTGCTTTATCGCCGCATAATTATTTATAGGCTACCGTTCACGTGTGGATGTGATACAAACAACACTTTGTCTGTCATCGGCCATCGTGTACGCGGCAGCAAGTTATATGTCTGCATACTCTCCTCACTGTCTGATGACCAAAAGATGATTACTCTATGGGCTTAAAGGCCAAATGGGCCATTCCCAGAACACTACAGGAACATAGACTGGTTGCTTATGATTATAGTTATTATAATGATACCTCTAATCATTGCTATCACATCCCCGTGGCCAAATTCATATCAATTTGGTGCTCCTTGACATGAAAAATGGCACCCAATCACCCGATGTCATTAAAGCGGCTACAACAGGGGCGGGCAACTTTGATGATGGAGAGGGCCACTATATTTCCACATTGCACATACAGTAAAAAATAGCCGATCTACAAGCTCAAAACGTGTCGCAGTGCAACGTGTTTTGAGCTTGTAGATCTGCTATTTTTGAATTGGAATCCTGACAAGTAACACTTTTATTTAATTTCAAATGCATTTATATGTTCTTTCTTAATCTATCTATAAATGCGACAAATCTCTGTCTGTCTGTCTGTTTGTTTGTTTGTAATCCGCGTATCTCGAGAACCGTTCGTCCCACCGGCTTCAGATTCGGCACGCGCGTTCCCCGCCGCCGCGCGGAGTGCAGTGCCGGGCCTCGACCCGACTCGCGGTTTTCCGAAACCGGCGCGAAATGTTCGGAATCTCCTTATGCGGAGCTGATTGTTGACATCAGGCTGTTCCGGAGGAAATCGGCGCAAGCGCTGAGTCATTGTGACATCACTTCATAAAAGGCTCTGACATCACGTACGCCACATGAGTCAACACAAAATCTCTGTGAATGTGTATGTATGTATGTAATCCGCGTATCTCGAGAACCCTTCTTCCCACCGGCACGCGCGTTCTCCAGATATGGGCATAAAGTCTGACATCAGAGTTTTCTGCAACCGGTACTGTGTGTGCAGAGATCTTCATATATGGGCATAAGTGGACAAAGACAAACAGATGGTCAAAACGGGTCCTATGACAGGTATATTGGGGTTTGCATTAAAGGGTGGGGCATTCATGGGGTTTGCATTAAAGGGTGGGGCATTCATTCCCTATTTCAAATTCGGCACGTGCGTTCCCCACCGCAGCAGGTAGTGCAGTGCTCGGCCTCGACCCGACCCGACCCGATACACGATTTTCTGGAACCAGCACGAAAGGTTCGGATTCTGATGTCTGACTTCAGGATTTTCCGGAACTGGCACTGTGTCTGCATAGATCTCCATATATGGGCATAAAATGGATGCAGACAGACAAATACAGATATCTCCATATATGGGCATAAATGGACACAGGCAAACAGATGGTCAAAGATCTCCATATATGGGCATAAAGTGGACGCAGACAGACAGATACAGATATCTCCATATATGGGCATAAATGGACACAGGCAAACAGATGGTCAAAACGGGTCCTATGACAACAGGTATAATGGGGTTTGCATTAAGTTTGTCTCCTCCTCCATCTGTTTGTCTGTGTCCCTTTATTCCCATTATGGAGATCTCTGTATCTGTCTGTGCCTCCGACTGTGTTGCAGACACAGTGCCGGTTCCCCCTTTAATGCAAACCCCATTATACCTGTTGTCATAGGACCCGTTTTGAAAAAGCGACAGAAATCTCATATATGGGCATAAAATGACACAGATAAACAGATATCTCCATATATGGCATATATGGGCATACAATGGATGCAGAATCACAAAGATCTCCATATACGGGCATAAAAGGGACACAGACAGACAGATACAGAGATCTCCATATATGGGCATAAAATGGACGCAGATAGACAGATATCTCCATATATGGGCATATATGGGCATAAAATGGACCCAGAACTATAACTGCAGTGATCTCCATATATGGACATAAAATGGACACCGACAGACAGACAGATACAGATATCTCCATATATGGGCATAAATGGACACAGGCAGACAAATGGTCAAAATGGGTCCTATGAAAACAGGTATAATGGGGTTTGCATTAAAGGGCGGGGCATTCATTCCCTATTTACATTGTTCCGAGTTGGCCAGGTCGCCGACTAGACGCTGGGCCGCCCGAAGGGCGGCCCAGCTTCTAGTATGTTAAATTTGAATACGAATGCATTGGACATAAAAGACTAGTACTAGTCATTAAACTATATAGACTAAAGCGGGTCGCATGTGGCCCCCGGGCCGCCAGTTGCCGTTGCCCATGTATGGGCTACACCATGCATATCAAAACAATATATTTTACACAAATATTGGCCCATAATACGTTTTTATACAGGTTTAAGCCGAAGAAAACACTCAGATATAGAATGTTATGTTCTGTCTATTTGTCATTCCAAGCCTTTTCAGCTGCAATACCAAAATGCCCTTTTTGGAGACTGAAAAGGAGGGGGCGGGACTATTAACTCATAGGAGGTCCACAACGTGTCAACACGCCAAACTCTTTGATGTCTCCCTGTGCCCATTGACGCGTTGGACGCGTTGTACAGTAAACTGTATTAATCTGTAGCTACTGTACAAAGCTACCGCGGTGACGAAAAACACTCCACTTCCTGAAATGCAGCGCGAGATCACGTGACCGCGAAGTCCTGTCTTCCCCTTTCAGAACGGGTACACATTATGGTGTATTATTATTTTATGCTTTAACTATTAAAAAATAGCAGATATACAAGCTCACAGCGCGGCACCGAGTGCCGCGCTGCGAGCTTGTAGATCTGCTATTTTTGACCCGATTTTAGTGTCTTTTGAATCCTTCGAAAGGTTTTTTGAAAAACCTATGTTTCTATGTCAGCAATCTGGCCAGCCATCGTCAAAGAAAAGGACCTTTTCACTTAACTGGAGCTCAGTTAGTCTGTTCTTGAGAGACCACTATGTCAGTGCATGGTTCTCAAACCTTTTCATGTGAAGGACCCCCAAAATGATATGTATTTGGCCACGGACCCCCATCTCAAAATATTTAGTTCCAGCCCAGAAGCAAGATTTGAGTTACAAACGTTCGCTTAAAAAATACATATATTCAAAGATTGTCACACATAATCATGACTTTTCAAAAATAGATAGCTTGTAGATCTGCTATTTTTCAATAGTTAAAGTATTCAAAAATCCTAGGCCAAATGGGTTAAATCACCTTCATGTTTAAAATGTGGCCTTCTCTACCGGCCGTTACAAAAGCACTGTGACCTGCGATTGTTTGAAAACTGCCATGACTGAAAGAAAATACTATCGTGAAAACAGGACATACTCGGATTACATTTACTCTAATAACCTTTTTGCCAGCCCTTCAAAAGACGCTAAAATGGCGGGTTGCCATGGGCACCTGCCGATTAAATATTGAATAATCCTAGGCACCCTATGTGTCAAAATGTAAGCTGAGACTTCTGATGAATCATGGCTCGCGTACCTAAATGTACAATTTAGGCATATTGAGCAGACACTCTTATCCAGAGCGACTTACAATAAGCAAGGTAAATCTCATACATACATACATAGAACCCAATGACAAAGTTTAGTGCCTCAGGAAACAATAGGGTCTCAAAGAACCCAAGTATCAGTCGAAACCAGAACCTAAGTATCAGTCTAAACCAGAACCTAAGTATCAGTCTAAACCAGAACCTAAGTATCAGTCTAAACCGTGCCTGGCCTAAACAATTTATTATTAAAATATCTGGACATTGAAACTGTAGGAGGCGTCTGTTTAAATAACATGCTAAAATTGTGGACTAGAAAAATACAAGTCAAAGTCACAAAAATCACACCCAATGTGAAGTGAGCTGTGGTCGTGCTTGAATAACGTCTTCAGACTAGGATATAGGTCTAGGATGTAATTGATGATGTAATACATGCTATACACACACACACACATTGCTATGGCAAAACGCTGAGGAAAAAGTGGCTACAGACACACGCACAGCCACTCCACCGCTCAAAAACACGAAAACGAATGATCTAGAATACATCTGCATGGTCGCCATGTCTTGGTCAGATTCTGTCTGACAGGAGTCTTCAACAGGGGATCTGAGAACCCTTGGAGGTCCTCAGATTTACTACAGGGGGGCCGCCCGCCTAATCTTTTTGCGATAGGATATTTCATCTCTCTCTCTCTCTCTTAGCTAAGGGGTCCTTGGCATGAAAAACATTAAAACTCCCAGTACGTGTTATAGGGAGTAAGATGAGTCTCTCTGAAGGCAGAAACCTGTCCTCGCCCTATAATGAACCTGTCGCGCCTGATGTGAATTAGGACATTCACCAAATATTCGAATATTCGAATATCAAAGTCACTATTCGACGTTGTTCACCGAAGTCGAATATTCGCTTTTTTTTTTTTTTTTTTTTTTTTTTAAATATATAGTTTATAAAGCTTGGAGAGATAAGAAGTCATAAGAATGAGTTGTCAATGCCCCTGGTGGATGAATTTGTTAATGCTCTATACCAGGGCTTCTCAAACCTTTTTAGGCCGTAACCCCCAAAATAAACATATTTGAACCAGGGACCCCCACCCTGACAAGCACTTGGAATTGTAGGTATTAATGTGACTCGGTTCCACAGATAAATATTGTGAAAATAGCAGATCTACATGCTCACAACGCCTCGCGTTGCGAGGCGTTGTGAGCATGTAGATCGGCTATTTTCACAATGTTTGCCTCTTGCTTTGACAGTTTGGCCAGTCCTGTCGAATATTCGACTATTCGAATACTTTGAGGTCAAATAATTTGAATACTAAAAATCACTATTCGTGAATGCCCTACTACAGGGGGGCCGCCTAATCTTTTTGCGATAGGATATTTCATCTCTCTCTCTCTCTCTTAGCTAAGGGGTCCTTGGCATGAAAAACGTTAAAACCCCCAGTACGTGTTATAGGGAGTGAGATGAGTCTCTATGAAGGCGGACACCTGTCCTCGCCCTATAATGAACCTGTCGCGCCCGATGTGAATGCAACTCAGACAACCACAACATGCAGGAAGAGAGTGTGCGACTTTCTTGATCATCTGTGTAATCCACACACGAAAGGCCATTTTCTGCACCTAATGTCTTGGTTACACCAGCAGCACTGTTTGTTGTTGTTGCTGTTATGAAGCAGTTTATACTAATAGGATACTGTAAGTGTGTTAAACTCTCAAATACCTGGAACGCGCCCGAGTCGCGTTAGATTTTAACCACTTTAACCATTATTTTATGCTTTAACTTTAGAAAAATAGCAGATATACAAGCTCACAGCGCGGCAACGAGTGCCGCACTGCGAGCTTGTAGATCTGCTATTTTTGAAAAATCGTGAAAATGAGTGCAAGTCTTTGAATATCTTTTACCCGATGTTTGACCCGACTTCTAAATCCTTCCTCTAAATCATGCTGTTCTCAAACCTTTTCACGTCAAGGACCCCCACAATTACAGGTATTTGGCCACGGACCCCCATCTCAAAATATGTTGTTCCAGGGACCACCCAGAAGCAAATATTTGAGTTACAAATGTTCGCTTTTAAGTAGATATATTCAAAGACTAGCAAAAAAAAAAAACATGATTTTTCAAAAATAGCAGATCTACAAGCTCGCAGCGCGGCACTCGGTGCCGCGCTGTGAGCTTGTATATCTGCTATTTTTCAATAGTTAAAGCAGTCAATAATCCTAGGCCTAAATGGGTTAAAAGGATAGTTGGCAAAGGAAACAGACGGGTGGGAAGAGAAGTGCTTTTGCTGAAACAGGCTACAGGTGGGTGGGGGACAAAGTCTGTGCCAGCATTTATAATGAGCCGCTGGAGGTGTCCATGCATGCAGCTTTTATGAACACATGAATGCACCATTTTAAACTAAACTGAACAGAAAAGAAAAAAAGAAAAAACTAAAAAAATACCCATGCAATTCTCATTTGGGGTTCTCTCCAAATTATTATTTTTTTTGGTCAGGGCCACCGCTAGGGCCTTTTGGGTAACCTTCTCACTGGTGGCTTCTTGGTGGCCCGTGTGCGCAAGTAATTTTCAGGTTGCGAAGATTTTGGCGATTCTAACTCCAAATAGTAGGAGCGTGCACGCACGCACGCACGCACGCATGCACACGCAGACACACTTTGTGTTTTTCTTGTGAATTCGCGGCCCACTTGACCATACCACAGCGTCACAGAAAAGTATCAAAAATAGCAGATCTACAGGCTCGAAATGCGGCGCAAAGTGACATGTTTCAAGCTTGTATCTCTGCTAGTTGAACCCTGAAAAGTAACGGTTTTGGACATATAGGATTTTCCCCGCATCAGGGACGATAATATACACAACCACGCCACCATGCCAGCGCCAGCAAACATCCAAGGACGTTTTGGGGACTGGACTGGAGAGAGAGATTAATCGGGATTTAAAGTGTGTTTTATCTACTTCAGCAGCACCTAGGCTACTGTATACGGTAGCGGCTGTACTGTACACAACTCTCCAGCACACTGTATCTACAGTACACCATGCCCACTCACACCAAAACATGCCTTATCTTCCTGCAAACGCACATTATACTGAGAGAGAGAGAGAGAGGGAGAGAGAGAGAGAGAGAGAGAGACGGGAAGGTGAAAATTCTTTCCGAGCCTCGTTCTGCCTTCTCCAGTCTAGCTAACATCCAGCCCTTTTTTTTTCCCTGTTTTGTAACCTTTATCCGGCGTTTTTTTATTTCTTCATTTCTTTAGAGACGGTCCTTTTGACATTTCTCTCATCTTCCCTGTAATGTTTTCCTAATGGAGAAATGTGGGTTTGGATTCTGACAGTCTTCTCCTTTTTTTTGTTTCTTCTCCCCGCCTGATGCAATCTTGAACGCAACAATGTTACGCGTGCACACATGCACGCACTCACGCACTTGAGCGCGTGTTTACGTGTGTAGCATATCATCTCTGTCGGGGTTGAAACCTCATAATTAGGCCTATGTCCAAAACTCAAATTCATTTTTAGCTTCAAGCTTGCGGATCTGCTACTTTTGAAGCTTTTGTGTGACACTGTGTAGTATGATCAAGTAGTAGGGCATTAATTTACAGAGAGAGTAAAAAAAAACGATATCGTCGTTGTCGAGTGAAAACCTTGTACGTACGTCCAAAACAGTTTGTTTTGTATTTATCGTTGTAAAAATGATTTAAACCAGAGTAAATAGCCGATCTACAAACACACAACACCTCGCGGTGCGAGGCATTGTGTGCTTGAAGATCCGCTATTTTCACTAGTTTTGTGCGACAGTCTTGTGTGATGAAGCAGGGCTTTACTTTTACGAAAAAAACGTACACATTTTAAACTGCCCGACAGTGGCGATATGGAGATAGGAGGTTTCCTGCCGACAGCGACGGTGTGATTTATTGTTAGTTATTCATCGGTGGCTGCAGGGCTCAAGTGGTTAACCCAGAGGATTGGGTTGTGGCAGCTAGCTAACACCTGTCACCAGCTTAGTGGAGGGAGCGCCTCGCCGTGTGAAGCATGAATAAATAACCCATTTAGGCGTGGAATTATTTAGTGCTTTAACTATTGAAAAAAATAGCAGATATACAAGCTCACAGCGCGGCACCGAGTGCCGCGCTGCGAGCTTGTAGATCTGCTATTTTTTGCAAAAATCATGAATCTTTTGGCAAATCTTTGAATGTATCTTTTTAAAGGCGAACGTTTTAGTAACTCAAATATTTGCTTCTTGGTGGTCCCTGGAACAACATATTTTGACTTGAGATGGAGGTCCGCAGCCAAATACATGTAATCATCTTGGGGGGTCCTTGACATGAAAAAGTTTGAGAACCACTGATTTAGAAGAAGGATTTAAGGTCTTTGCACACTGCTGCGTTTTTCGTTGCGAAATGCGTTTTTCAGGGCAAGGAGAGAGAGAGAGAGATAGAGAGAGCAAGGGACCGAGAGGTGCGCGAAACGGGCTGCAGTGTGCAAACGTGACTGACATAACTTGAGGTAGATTTTTTATTTGCGCGCTCCCGAAAAACGCAGCAGTGTGCAACCAGCTTTAGGGGACATTTATAGAATCGGCCAAAACTGCATAAATATCCACGAGTTTTCAAAAATAGCAGATATACAAGCTCGCTGCAAGCTTGTATATCTGCTGTTTTTTAGTTAAAGCAAATCTAAAGCGACACAGATTTGCGTTCCGGTCTAAACGGGATAAGGAGGAATAGGGAATTTGTATTTGAATAAATAAGGCTATAGTCCTTCCTTCTCCCAGCCCAAGCCAGCTTTAATCCCACCCCAAGGTGCTTTACCGCAGTGTTTCCCAAACCTTTTAGCTTCAAGACCCCAACGAGACGTGAAGGTGTCTCCCTTTCCCTGCAATGCACCCAGGCATAATAAATAATACATAATACATGAATCAACATGAAAATAATAATGAAAATAGCACATCTGCAAGCTTGTTTTCTTCCCTTTTTCTTTTGTGATTTTTTTATTTGATTGTTTTTTTTCTTAAACATTCTCTTTTTTAAGATCTTTTGAAGTAACACAAAAAAATGCAATACTTGATTATAAATATATATTAATTAATTATTCTTTGCTGGTGAAAGTTAGAGGAGTTTATACTGGATGCCGAGTCTGGTAGGAAATTTAAGCTTACAAGCTTAGCATAATCATCACAGTAAACATTGTGTCTTCGGTTATATGCAAGGGTTTTAGGGGGGAAACTGTAACTCCTGTCACTCTCAGTTCAGCACAGGGGAGGCGTGAGCGGGTCACTGTCCAGCTGATGTTCATTGATACTCATTAATGTTACTTGCATCAAGGCAATTAAATCATCAAAATCAAAGCTAAGAATTCTTACAAGCGACCCTCTCTGATATTATATCATTTTTGTGTTACACTTGGTTGTTAAAGGCCAGATGACAACAATATGACTGTTGTGAATTAAAATAGATAAAACAAAAAAACAAAAATGTTCCAAAAATGAGTTTGGGTGGGTCTGGTGGCGCTACAACAGGCCAATGTGAAAAGAGTGTAATTTGTTCCTTGATCTAGTGGGAATGCGCGTGCCAAATTTATCTGTAATAATCACAAGCTGCATTCATGATTGAAGTCATTTTGTTCAAAATGGACCAATCCTGCAAACTTTGGAAGCCAATGTTTGCCAATTAGGATGGAATATGAAATATCTGACAGATCGGTCTTGATCACACAGATACAGAGATACTACAGAGATACTGTGTACTGATTCGCATGATTTTTGGATAACATCTGAAGGAATAATAGGAAAAGAAATGTTTTTCAACACACAGAAACTCCCTCCTCTCTTGTCTTGTCTCTTGTATAGTGTAATATAGGCTGTCTATTTTACTGTTGCTGTTTAATGTTCTCTTGTGTACATAATTGGGTCTACAAAGGGCAGGAGAAAAGCTTAATTGTCTATAATTCGTCCCTTGTGAGCTAGAGCCGAACCTGTATATTACCTGGTGCTGAATATATGCTTCCATATGCTTCTCTCTCTCTCTCTCTCTCTCTCTCTCTCTCTCTCTCTCTCTCTCTCTCTCTCTCTCTCTCTCTCTCTCCTATATAGAAGGGTTGAGAATCGGTAAAACACCATTGACACTATTGCCATTGATATTGTCACATCCAGGAGAAGCATGCTGAAGACATAATCAATGCCTATTTGGCCATTATAGTCGAAAAGCTTAAATAAAAGAAGAAAAACATACTTGAGCTTGTAGATCAGCTACGTTTGCACGATACTGAATACAATTAATTATAATTGTAAGCTATATGGACCTGCTATTTTCTACAAAGATATGTAGTGTAGAGCGAAAACATCAGGGGCCCTAGTGTAGAGCCCTGAGCGACTCCGGTCAACAGGGGGTTTAAGTGGTTGAGGCAAATGAAAAGGTTTCAAGGAATGAGATCAAAGAGGTTCCAGTGGTGCCTAGTGTTACTAGCATTACAGTATTATCTATTATAACACATTAGTTATGGCCACACTGGGCATATAATCCTTTTCCCCTCAGACTGTACATTTTACAAGCCTGCATTTTATCTAACTGATAACATGGATCTTATCCTACTTAAAATGGTAGTCTGGAACAGTCATAACCAACCTTTTTCGATTGGTGTACCCCCCTCTTACATCTGACGAAAGCTAAAAAAAAAAAGTCTCCTAGGGTAGGTACTCTCACAAAAACATGCAGTAATTCTGGTCTCTATACCCACTGAGCACGCCGTCTAAAAGTGGTCTAATAGACGTATAGATTTGAAAGTTTTTTAGTTGTCTAAACTTAGACTAGACGACTAATAGACTTCTAATAGTCGTCTAAATGGAGACGGTCTATATTTAGACGACTATTAGAAGTCTATTAGTCGTCTAGTCTAAGTTTAGACAACTAAAAAACGTTCAAATCTATACGTCTATTAGACCACTTTTAGACGGCGTGCTCAGTGGGTAGTGCCTCCCCTTGGCCAGCCCGGGGCGCCTAATGATGGGGAAAGGAACTGGTTGGAAAAACGTGTTCCTTCCACAGGCTACGTCCAATCGGGGAAACTCCCCTGTCAGGTGAAACGAAGCGACTTGGACTCCTCATGCAGCGAAGGAAGCATGAGGTCAGCCCGTTGCTCTCCCCAGGTTGGCACAACTTGGCAGAGGGAGTGTAGTGGATTACATTAGATAATTGGCACTGTTGAAAAAGAGGGTTGCAAAATCATGGGCAGAAACAAAATTATTATGTATATATATATATATATATACTGTAGAGCCAAAAAAACTGTATGGGGACCAGGGACCTACTGTAAGTATCGAGGGAATCCGATCAAAGCCGTGCGACCCCCGCGGATCCAAACGGGTACACAACAAGCATATTTGGCCCCCTGTGAAAAGCTCTTTAGTCAAAGACGCTCTGTGGTTGTGATATCTGACTGTTTACAAAACAAGCGCTTCCTGAGCAGTAACATAACACTACTGTGAGGCCCATCGACAAGGAACCGACTCGCTTGTCGTTTTCCGCTGCGGTGCGTTTGGTGTCGATCGCTGCTGATACTCATTGATTACCCAATTTCTGGAGGTGCACGTATGCATAATTCATAAGGACACGGAATACTAAATGAGGGCAAAGTCAGAGCGAAGGAAGCGATGCTGTAAACTCCTTTATGGAAGAAAGGTTATTGAGATTCGGGGGCCCGCTGGTGGGCTGCGAGTTTGTTTTTGACAAATTATTGTCAAAACACCAAGATTTTGGTGATAACGTGACATTAATATATTTTAACGCAATATTATTTGTTCAAAACGTTAGTTACATTGATTCAATATGATTCCGAAGTCTGGCGAGACAAGATATTGTGGCGAGTGAACCATTTTACGGCAGAATCTCAACAATGACTTAAACCTGGAGTCACTTATGCATGTCAGCTCAACAGTGTGTTTATAAACAGCAGATAATTACCGAAATTTTTATTTTGGAGCGATGGAATAAGCAGATTTGCATAAGCCCCACCACTCCTGTTTTCAGCTTGGGTCGGCCAATATTGCATCGTTATTGCAAAAAAAAAACATTAATCGCAATAAAAGAAAATTACATCAGTGTAGAAGTCACAGTCCGTGAGGAAAGCTGACTGACAGACAGTGGTTCAAATACAATTAAATATAACAGATTGAAATTCTAAAATAACGTCTAGTTTAATTATCTATGTTAAAAATGTTTCTATTGGGTCTCGAGCTGAAAGGTTTGGGAACCACTGGTTTAAAGTATGCAGTGTGTGCAGGGGAGTGCATATAGAGAATGTTAGAGAGGCAGGGCCTGAAATTCCCTAAAAAGGGCAATTTTGGCCTTCAGGTATGGCATGGAAGGGGAGGAGGATTGCATTTCTTTCACCACAGTAAAATCTGCATTCATGGTCGGGAGAGGGCAGTTTTTTTACAGACAGGTAAAAGAGCAGGGCTCAAGCCCCCCTTCGATGTCTTTGTGTGCACATGTCTGGGTGTTTGTATCCAAACACCGAAACCCCCCTAACTGCTCCCAAACAGCAGGCCGGTGGCTCCCGCGAGGCTCCGCGAGGCTGCTGCCTCCGCCACCGCTGTGTGAATGAATGGTGTCCATGTATAAAACACACTGTCAAGTGCTCTGGATAAAAGAAGCCATAGAAATGAAGACCTTTTACCTTTTACCAGTAAACCAACACAAAGGAGCCCTTATTTGAATAGAAGCCTGGGAAGACGTGTTGTTGCATCATTGTGATATTCAAGCCCAGAAAAACCTTGACTGCGCGCGTGCGTGTGTGTGTGTGTGTGTGTGTGTGTGTGTGTGTGTGTGTGTGTGTGTGTGTGTGTGTGTGTGTGTGTGTGCGTGTGTGTGTATGTGTGTGTATGTAGTGTGTTTTCTTAAGCAGTCGATCCAAGGCCTTTGATCAGAGACACGCTGTTATCACACAATCCAATGTAATCTCAGCCTGACATTACACCACCGTCATTCATTTCATCCTGGGGACACTGGCTGCCTCTCCCGTACGCACGCATGCACACACACACACACACACACACGCACACACGCACTATTCTCCATTGGTAAAGAGAGTCCGTAGGGCTGTGACTGATGTAGAGTCATGCACAGCACATGAAAACATTTCAATCACACACACATGGACGCACACACACAGACGCACGTCACAAGCGCACACGCACACACGCACACACACACACACACACACACACACACACACACACACACACGTCATCATAATCCATTCAGAGAACATCATCTGCAAAATGCTTTACGGCTCTCCAGAGTGACAGGTCATCAATATCTCTAAGGTCACGTGCGCTGCTAAGGAGCGGCCTGGTGCTGGCTATAGCGCGCGCACCTGTGGAATGCGTGCGCACACACACGCACACACGTGCACGTCAGGGGCGTCAATTGGGTATGGCAGGGGTATGCAGCTGCCATACCCTGGGTCCAGGGGGGGAAATCAAAGTTACTTTTAAATATAAATCCATGAATGTCTCTTTGTCTGGCGGGAGGGGGGGCCGGGCTCCCCCGACCGGCAGATGTGGGGGAGCCATTGCTCCCCTTTGCTCTATTAATCAGGCGCCAGTGATCAAGACTAGGGATGGGTATCGTTCACCTTTTAATCGATACGATACCTTATTCAATACCTGGGAATCGATACGATACCTTTTTCGATACCATTTTCGATACTTTTTATTTATTATTATTATTACTAGAAGCTGGGCCGCCCTTCGGGCGGCCCAGCGTCTAGTCGCCGACCTGGCCAACTCGGAACAATGTAAATAGGGAATGAATGCCCCGCCCTTTAATGCAAACCCCATTATACCTGTTTTCATAGGACCCGTTTTGACCATCTGTCTGCCTGTGTCCATTTATGCCCATATATGGAGATATCTGTATCTGTCTGTCTGTCTGTCGGCGTCCATTTTATGTCCATATATGGAGATCACTGCAGTTGTAGTTCTGGGTCCATTTTATGCCCATATATGGAGATATCTGTCTATCTGCGTCCATTTTATGCCCATATATGGAGTATCTGTCTGTGCCTCCAACTGTGTTGCAGACACAGTGCCGGTTCCCCCTTTAATGCAAACCTCATTATACCTGTTGTCATAGGACCCGTTTTGAACATCTGTTTGCCTGTGTCCATTTATGCCCATATATGGAGATATCTGTATCTGTCTGTCTGCGTCCATTTTATGCCCATATATGGAGATCTTTGACCATCTGTTTGCCTCTGTCCATTTATGTCCATATATGGAGATATCTGTATCTGTCTGTCTGCAATCCATTTTATGCCCATATATGGGGGCATTCATTTTATGCCCATATATGGAGAACGCGCGTGCCCGTGGGACGAACGGTTCTCGAGATACGCGGATTACATACATACATACACAATCACAGAGATTTTTTGTTGACTCATGTGGCGTACGTGATGTCAGAGCCTTTTATGAAGTGATGTCACAATGAGTCAGAGCTTTCGCCGATTTCCTCCGGAACAGCCTGATGTCAACAATCAACCCCGCATAAGGAGATTCTGAACGTTTCGCGCCGGTTCGGGAAAACCTCGCGTCGGGTCGGGTCGAGACCCGGCACTGCACTCCGTGCCGCGGCGGGGAATGCGCGTGCCGAATCTGAAGCCGGTGGGACGAACGGTTCTCGAGATACGCGGATTACAGACACACACACAGACAGGCAGACAGACAGACAGACACGCAGAGACTTCTCGCATTTATAGATAGATAATTATTATTTGCCTTTTTCTATGGGCTATTTTATATAATAAACATTATAGGCTATTCTCGGCTATTTTCACAGTAACAAGTGTAGCCTACTAAAGTCATTAAACTCTCAGTAGCCCAACAGATGCGACCGTCAAGGGGTGCTTTCAAAAGTATCGAAACAAGGTATCGTTCATTTTTACGTGAACCGATACCGATAGTATCGACATCATTGAATCGATACCATTAAAAGTATCGCCGACGATACCCAACCCTAATCAAGACCCATCTGTCCGATATTTCATATTCCATACTAATTGGCTAATACTGCCTTCCAAAGTTTGCAGAATTGCTCATTTTTGGAACAAAATGCCTCAAATCATGAACACAGCTTGAGATTACATTGAAATTGGCCACACATGCTTCCCACTAGGTCAAGGAACAAATGCCACCCTTTTCACATTGGCCTATTATAGCACCACCAGGATGCCTGACCTGGTAAATGGTGCATTTGTATAGCGCCTTTATCCAAGGCTTTACATAGATTTTGCAATAGAGTCACCCATTCACACACCAATGGCAGAGGAAACCAAAAGGCACCAACCAGCTCAACGGTAGCAACCACCAACAAGAGGTTCAAGGACTCTTCAACACTAACTCTGGGGGAGCCCGGGATCGAACTGGGAACCCTTCGGGAATGTTCTAATGGTGGTTTCTCTACCCCTGAGCCACTGCCCACCTAGAGGAGACCTGTGCTCGGAAGAGCACAGGTCTAGTTTTTTGTCCTTCTTATTCTAAGATAGCAGAGCTGTTTACAGATGTCTATATTTAGTGCTGTGGTCAGTATCGGCAGCACATATTTGTAGGAATTCTTCTTTCTTGTCTCTTCTTGTCACTGTCTGAGTCTCTGTAGGCTACTTTTATCTCTTTAAATGCTGACCTCAGGAGCTTTGTGCTGCAAGAATTCCATGCAGTATTGTTGCAAATGACACATGCATTCTCTTGATCTATAAAAACAAACATTTATCTTTTGTCGGTATCTCACAGTGGCTATTGCTGAAATTCAATGAATAAAGATGGCTCAGTAAAGGCACTGTGTGCGGGTGCGTGTGTGCACGCGCGCGTTGTGCGTGCGTGCGTGCGTGCGAGAGATCACTGCCAACGCTGGTATAATATTAGTGCTCATGCTGCTTACCTTAAAGGTCTTGGCCAAAGGAGGGAGCATAACATATCATCTCTCCTCCTTACACCTGATATCTAAAGCTTCCTGACAGTGGTGGACCAAGTACACTTTTAAAGGTACTTTAAAGGAAGGGTATTATTTGATTTGTTAAAACAATATAACTTCTTAGTCTTCCTTCTCTTCTATTTAGATTGAGTCAAATGTCATGTCTCACCTACTGTAGATACAGGATATGACACCAATTCTGACTTGATTCAGTGACAAAAATGTCAGCGCAGGAAACCCGTGTTCAGTAACAGGAGTCTTCCCCTCTCTCCAGGTCTTTAGTAAACAGAAAATGCATTTAATGTTATCCAATCAGGGGAAAGAACTCATACAAACACGTGAAAACGGAAGTGATGTTTTAAATACATATTTTCCTAAATATTTTTGAAAATAGCAGAACTCGCTGTGTTGTGAGAAAAAGCCAGGGAATCAAATAGGTCCTAACTGTTTAATGTATGTTTTGCAATAATACAACAAACATGGAAATACTCAAGTAAGGTAAAAGTGCCTCTAAATGGTACGGAACTATACCAACACCTGCCATGTAAAGCAGAAGTCCTCGGGCAGAAACCTCTTATCAACATATTTGCAATTTGTTTTGTTTTGTGTTTTATTTGTGAATTAACGTCCTAATTGAACATACTAGAGCAAGGGTAGTCAATCTTAGGCACGGGTGCCAACATTGGCACAGGGAGGGGGATCCGTGCTGGCACACTGGCAGAAGTGTGAAAGAGAGGCTTTCTATTTTAAAATCAAATATATTTTTTTAAATGTGGTCAATTAAACGAAGTCACCTAATTCATTAAAACTCTGAACTTTGACTGTGGAGGGAGTCAGGGATATTGTTATTGTCTGAGTATGATCGTTATAACAATTTCCAACAATTTCCACATTCCAAAATGTGTCAGAATGTTTGATCAAATGTATTGACATGGCACACTATTTAGAAAAAAGGTTGCTGACCCCTGTACTAGAGTGTCACACAAAAGCATCAAAAGTAGCAGATCTACGAGCTCCAAATGCAGCGAGAAGCGACACGCTTTGAGCTCGTCTGCTTTTGAAACCTGACAAGTACAGTAACTGTTTCGGAAACATGAGGTTTCCACCCCAAAGAGAGGACGATATGATGCTGCATCGTTCGCTTAGCCTGGTTCAGACCCTGAATGGCTAGCCACACCCCTTTAAAATGTTGTTTTGGCGATTCAGGGAGTCTGGTCCAAGAGGGCGATAGCAAGAGGGTGCAAAAGACCTGTACTTCCCGTTTCTGTGTGACGTAGGTGGATACCTTTTTAGGAGGCGGAAGCATGTTTGGAGTCTATTCATTTACAATGGGAGAGCTAACGTGAACACAGAGCAAAATAATAGTTCAGAAGCTATAGTCACTGAACTAAATATTGGACCAGATCATCACAAGCCACATAATATTAACAAAATTGTCATACTAAAGTGGCTTTTTTCAGCGACACAACAACTGAGAAAATCAACTTTATTATTGCTCTTTAGCTGTCCCAGCAACACACTCTCGCGGGAGCTATAGCACCAGTAAACAGGACGTGCGCGAGATTTGCCGTCAGAGCCAGCGCCCACTTAGGAGTCTATTTGTAGGATTTGTGTACCATGTCGCACTCTAGTGGATCCAATGAGGATGAGCTATCTTCATTAATTAAATATCTTTGGTCTGGTGTTGCTCTCACTGAAGAGGTTTTCCTCGTTTGGAAATCCGTACAGCGAATCAGCGTTGTGAATCAGCGTCTTGTGATCAGTGTGGGTGGGGTTTTCCCAGAACTCATATGGGATTCGCCGCTGGACCGGACCGCACACACCGCGTCGCGGTAAAATGTGGTAAAATGCGATCACATCGATCTCGCTATGAAACATCAGTAGCAGACATGTTATGTTGTGTTTGATTACTAATTCGTTGTGCTCCTGTTCCTGCTGTTTCTTTGGTTTGCAAGTAGCACTAGCAAGCAACAGGCTAGCCACTAGCCAGCCACACATAACAACACTACGTCATCTGCTTTGCTACTGTTGTGTCGGTCAGACGGTGAACCGATCGCAGAAGACTGCCTCTTTGGCAAAGCCCATCCCAGAAACCGCTCTGGAGGGAAGCACTTTCAGACTGAATAATGGAGTGAAACGAAATGTCAATTCAGTGTGTGAAGTGTCAGGCTATCATTCGCTGCATTTACATATAAATTGTTTCCTGTAGTTTGTGTCCTTGTTTTTTCTGACTCCTATGTCAAGATGCCGTACAGTACGTCCACGTGGCCTGCAGCGGGATCATCTTATTATGACAAAATTGACATGAATCCAAAATACACTGATGATTTTGCTGTCAAACAATGAAATTATATTGAATCTATGAAAAGGTTGTGGGGGTCCCCACTTCATCTCTCTCTCAAGTAAGGGGTCCTTGGCCTGAAAACGTTGAAGACCCCTGCTCTATAGAGGCTGAGTTCCCTGAACGATTCAAAATGTCAAATGTTTTTGTTGTGATCATGTGAGATTTCATGAGTCACGCGGGATACGGCGTGGATCTCCGATTTGGATCTGGGACTTCAAGGGGACCAGCACGTGACGTCAGTCAGTCATCTTATTTTTACTATAATTCGAGAAGCCTTTTTTTTTTGGTCCGGGGATGGCCGGTGCAGGAACACCCAAATTCAACTTTTTCGCCAAAAGATATCCCCCAGTGGTCTGGCCACGGTATACATAGTATTTTGCATAATTATCATATTTTAGCCCCATATTAAATGGCAAAGTTTCAGCAGCAGATTTTAGTTCCCAATGGAGGAATGGTGCGAGCTTGAAGATTGGTTAAGCTTGGTGCCATATTGCCCACTCTTAAAAATAGTTATATATCAGCATGCCCATACTGTATATGTGAATTCTGGAACCCCACAACTGATGATGGACATTTTAACAACTTAAACACTATACTAAAGGTATAGGGCCCCTAGGGTTCTATATTTG
Organism: Nannobrachium achirus; assembly: GCF_963921795.1. Classification (NCBI taxonomy): domain Eukaryota; kingdom Metazoa; phylum Chordata; class Actinopteri; order Myctophiformes; family Myctophidae; genus Nannobrachium; species Nannobrachium achirus. Next base: position 66,855,793 of record NC_137811.1, on the reverse strand, counting down.
GCCACCTCCTCTTTTCCCTCCTCTCCATATGTGGTGGGTGATGTTTTGTCATTCATGTGGAATTAATTGTCAGGGACTTTGCCTATGTTTATTGCTTGGTCGAACGCTCGATTCTGCTTGGTCAGTCACTGCTTTCCTTTATGTCTCAATACAGCAGTCCGCTGCTACGAGGAACAAACCAGAAGGTGTGCACCTGAATCCACCAATCGGTGGCGGTGGAAGCAGTACTCTGATTTATTTATGTTTCCATAAGAACAATTGCTACACAGCCTGCCGCATCGCAATGCCAGGCATTTGTGACCTTGTAGATCGGCCGTATAAAAAAGGGCTTAACCGTTTGATGCATAGTATGTTTTATAATAGTAATCTAAATGCACTAAAGTAACTTGTAAGTAAAGTTTTCAAATAATTATAGTGGAGTAAGATAAAGAGATTTAGTGGAGTAGGAAAAGCATGAAGCATTGAAAAAAGAAGAAGTAAATACTCTGGTAAAGGACAAGTACGGCCAAATTGGACTGAAGCGCAATCCTTGAGTAAATGCACTAAGTTCCTTTCCACCTGCAGACACACACACAGAGGTCAGAGTGTGTGTGTGTGTGTGTGTGTGTGTGTGTGTGTGTGTGTGCGTGTGCATGTGTGCGCCTGTGTGTCCTTGCATTGGAAGTGCGATAGTCATCAGTGGAAGGTTTTCCTATATACCCGTACAAATCTGTTTATCCCCCTCGCACAATGAGATTGTGTCTTCATTACTATGCAGGGGCTGTGGCCGCGGCTGCATGTCCTCTCTCTTTCTCTCTCTCTCTCTCTCTCTCTCTCTCTCTCTCTCTGAGCGTTTCCTGGTGTTCCTGGTTCCGTGCACAGGGGTGTCACACCAAATTCTGGGCCCTGGGTACAAGGATTCACTGTGGCCCCCCCATGAATGTTCTTCATAGCGGGAGGGGGTTTAGACTGGGACATTTAGACTGGGAACACATTATTATGCATTATTTTGTGCTTTAACTATTGAAAAATAGCAGATATACAAGCTCACAGCACGGCAACGAGTGCTGCGCTGCGAGCTTGTAGATCTGCTATTTTTGAAAAATCATGAACAAGTCTTTGAATATTTCAAATCCTTCTAAGTTTTTTTGGAGAAAAAAAAATATGTTTCTATGTCAATGGTGCATGCTCAAACCTTTTCATGTGAAGGACCCCCAAAATGATATTTATTTGGCCACGGACCCCCCCCCCCTCCCCCAACCCTTTGAGTTACAAATGTTTGCTTAAAAAAATACATATTCAAAGATTTCCACACATTTTCACGACTTTTCAAAAATAGCAGATTTTTCAATAGCTAAAGTATGAAATAATGAAGGCCCCTCCACCTTGGGCCCTAGTAACTCAGTCCCACTCCCCCCCCCCCCCCCCCCCCCTTGTGACGCCCCTGTCCGTGCACAACCACGGCGGCGGCGTGTGTCGTGTCGCCTCACCTCGATCACCGGGGTCCTGAATGGAAGCGCCGCGAGTGTCGAGGCTAGCTTTTCATCTCGCGCTTTTAATTAGCGGGCTGATTTAGATCTGGCGAGGTGATCCCTGTGTCTCTGCCACAATCAATGGAGGGAATTAATGGAGGCTCTTCTGCTCTCCTCATCTCGTCTCCGGTTGCAAGCAAGAGTAAACCGACTGGAAGATTGTAGTACCCGCCACGTGCCTCCCGGACCAAACAAGTGGGCATTAGCATAAGCTCTGTTAAGTGTCATCTAGTGGGCATCTTGTAGGTACAAGGAGTAAAAGAAAAAAGAAAAGAAAAGATTACAAACAAAGAACTAGACCACATGGTTCTCAACCATTTTAATTCCAACAACTGTTATAACTCTGACTGAGTGTACAAAATGTTCCATCTGAACACTTTGCAGATCTGTAAGGGTCCATTTGGTTCCAATTGTACACTCTCACAGACCTGGCTGTAAGGGTCCATTTCAGGGGCGGCTCCAGGGGGGGGCTAGAGGGGGCTTTAGCCCCCCCTGGTGAAGGCTTAGCACCCCCTTAGCCCCCCCCACCCAAAAATCCAATTGTGATAAAAAAAAAAAATATATATATATGAATATGTGAAAGACAACCGACTGACTTCTATGTAAACCATACTTTAAAATCATACTTTTTATACTGGAAAGAATCTTCAGCCTCACAAAAACCCTATCCAATCACCTACAGTCCTCAGATTTGGAGCTGAAAGCTGCCAATTTACAGTTATCCATACCCTAAGCGAGAGATTCTCCCTTGTCATTTTAGTACTATTCATTATTGTTTGTTGCAAAAATTAATTCTCCCCTGCTCTAAAAAAGCCAGCTCCCCCATAGCCCCCCAGTCACAATTCTCTGGAGCCGCCACTGGTCCATTTGGTTCCAATTGTACACTCTCAGAGTTACAGACCTGTGAAGGTCCATTTGGAACCCCCTCAGGGAACACTGTCAGGTGAAAAAAAGCGACTTGGACTCCTCGTGCATAGAAGGAAGCATGAGGTCAGTCCGTTGCTCTCCCCAGGTTGGCAGAGGGAGTGTAGCGCCCAGGATTACATTAGATAATTGACACCGGGTGAAAAATGGGTTACAAAATCATGGGATAAGCGTCTGAATAGTGCACTCTCACAGACCTGAACTAGAAGACAAAAACATCTAAAAAAAATAAAACTAGAAGGCAAAAAGAAGGCAAAAAAAAAAAATAGAATTTCTTTTCCCCCTAAAAGTCTGATGGCATAGACAGTGTAATAATAATAATAACTTGAATTTATATAGCGCCTTTCAAAAACCAATATGTCATGAATATTTCCCCAAACCTTTCCCTTTCGTTCTCTTGGCGTCTCTCATACTTTCTTTTGAGTGATTCACTCCCATTTTAATACTAGCATTACGATGTCAGCGTGACAATGTCACCGTCTGAAAATGTTGAGAAAGTGTGTTGAACCACTTAAACACTCTGTACTTGGCAATGGCTGGCTATACCTCAGGAAACGGAAGGTTCACGCTTCCATAGCCTGACTCCTCTCGGTGTGTGTGTGTGTGTGTGTGTGTGTGTGTGTGTGTGTGTGTGTGTGTGTGTGTGTGTGTGTGTGTGTGTACAGCAGGGGTCTTCAACAGGGGGTTTGGGACCTCTAGGGGGTCCTCAGAATTGCTACAGGGGGTCCTCCAAATATTTGAGTGATAGAAACTTTTTTTTCTCCTTTTATATAATAACCACTTGAACCCTAGCGTCTATATTCGGAGAACTTTTTAGAGAATCTATGAACAGGTTGTGGGGGTCCCTGCTTCATCTCTCTCTCAACTAAGGGGTCCGTGAAGACCCCTGGTGTACAGTATGTGTGAGAATAAGGTTTGGATGCAGAACCGAAGGAACCGGATGCAACAATGAGGAACCGTCATTTGGAAGCGTTTTCAGAGACGTTTCTATCACACTGTCAGAGCTGCTTATGTGGACTTCACGTCTTCTATACAATTACAATACCGGTGGTTCTCAAACCTTTTCATTTCAAGGACCACCATAACTCTGTGAGGCAGTGAACAAATGGAACCATCGAGGAATGGGACTGTTATGAGGGAATCTATTTAAGCCGTTTAAGATCATTTGGTGCTAGTAGACAGATTCTTAATATGTTTTTCACTTATGTTATTATGAGTGTTCTTCAGTACTATACCACCTGGTATGGATGCTTGTCTGCAGCCCTAAAGCCATAACTGCTGCAACAACTGAACATTTGTTCAAAGATAGTTGGACAACCACTTCAGAGGCTATATACATCTAGGTATGATAACAGCATTTCGGATAACAGCATTTCGGGTTGTCAAGAAATATTACCTCTAATAGTAGCCATGTGTTGCATAGAGAATATAGGTTGCTGCCTTCAGGAAGGAGATACAGTGTTCCAGCATACAATGAGGTCAGACTAAAAAGGTCCTTTGTCCATCAGTCGACTTTAAGGCTTAATCAGGAGTTTGGCCAGAGGGCTTAGCGGTGGACATTGCTCTTGCCTGTATTATCCTTATGTATGTAATCCTGTTTTTGTTACTTTGTGTCAAATGTTTGTATATATGTTGTCGCATACATGGCTGCTGTGTCGCAAGACACATTTCAGTGTGAACTGACAATAAAGTACTATATCATGATATCATATCAATCGTTAAGGAGACGCAAAAGTCCTAAAGGATCCCAACCCTATGTGTGAACGGGTGAATGTGAAATACACTGCAACGTGCTTTGGAGAAAGGCGTTTTATAAATGCAGTCCACTTGCCATTTACCAAAAGCATGTTTTGTTCTCTAAAAATCTGATGACATGGACAATATGTCATTGGAATATTTCTCAAACCTTTCATTCTCTCGGCTTCTCTCCTATACTCGATGTCTTCTGACTGATTCGCTCCCATTTTGAGACCAGCATTACCATGTCAGCATGACGCACACTTTAAATAAATATACTGTACTGTAGAGTGTAGAGCAGGGGTCTTCAACAGGGGGTCTGGGACCCCTAGGGGTCCTCAGAGTTACTACAGGGGTCCTCAAAATCTTTGACTGATAAAAACTTGTTTTTTTCTCCTTTTTTATATTAACCACTTGAACCCTAGTGTCCATATTTTGAGAACTTTAGCCAAAAATAGCAGATCGGCTATTTCTGGCAAAGAGGTTTGGTGTAGAGGGGAAAAAGAGCAGGCTAAGTACAGAGTGAAAGGTCAAGTTGTACAAGTATTGGCGACGGTTCTAGGGGTTAAATATCTGAAAACACAAATTGACATGAATCCAAAATACACTGATGATTGTGATGCCAAACGATGAAACTATATGGAATCTATGAAAAAAGGTTGCGGGGGTCCGTGCTTCATCTCTCTCTCTATTAAGTGGTCCTTGGCCTGAAAACGTTGAAGTCCCCTAGTGTATAGCACACACATTTTGAGTAAACTTAGGAGTATGTGACTGATTTCTTTGTTAGAGAGATTTTTTTGGTATCTGAATTTTCAATTCAAACAGCTAGCTGAGAAATGCTTTAAATGATATATTATTTTGTTGCATACATCCTAGGCAAACTGACCTCACTACAAGCCAACAACATACCGTGGGGTATAGTCGTAGAGCCTACAAGGCAAACAGCGTGAAATTACACAGTCATCTGTATTTCTGTGTTTGCTTATCTGCTAGTTGTCTTTTTTTTATCGGTCACGGTTTCGGAAACAAAGCCTTTTCATTTACTTTACAAGCTAAGCCCTTTCAAAATGAACGTGAAACTAAACCGGTGTTTTTATTCACTAAAGTGCACATATCGTCTCTGTCGGCTGGAAACCCTGTATGTCCAAAACTGTTATTTTCAGGATTCAAATTCAAAAGCATCCAAAGTAGCAGATCTACAAGTTTGAAACGCGGCACGAAAGATCTGCTACTTTTGACTGCTTTTGTGTGACGCTGTAGTATGATCAGGGGCGTCACAAGGGGTAGGAAAGTGGGACTGCATGAGTTACTAGGGCCCAAGGTGGTGGAGGGGCCTTAATTATTTTATACTTTAGCGATTGAAAAATAGCAGATATACAAGCTCACAGTGCGGCACCGAGTGCCGCGCTGCGAGCTTGTAGATCTGCTATTTTTGAAAAGTCGTGAAAATGTGCGCAAATCTTTGAATATATGTATTTTTTAAGCGAACATTTGTAACTCAAATTTTGCTCCTGGGGGGGTCCCTGGAGCTAAATATTTTGAGATGGGGGTCCGTGGCCAAATACATATCATTTTGGGGGTCCTTCACATGAAAAGGTTTGAGCTCCACTGACATCGAAACATATAGATTTTTCAAAAAAACCTTTTGAAATATTCAAAGATGTTCGTGATTTTTCAAAAATAGCAGCTTGTATATCTGCTATTTTTCAATAGTTAAAGCACAGGGGCCCCACAGTGAATCCTTGTACCCGGGGCCCAGAATTTGGTGCGACACCCCTGAGTATGATCACTGATCAGGTAGGGGGCGTTTATTTACGAGGAAAACACAGAAAGTTAGCATATGAAGATAGGATGTTTCTGCCCGACAGCAACCCTATAGAATAAAAGCTGCATTTCACCGTTAATGTTACGCCTGTTTTTTCCTCCAATAATACAGATTTCATGGTGGCTTTCTAGCCTGCCACTTTGTATATTTGATGCCGCCGCCATTCATTGAATTTGAAGCATACAAAAAAATAAAGATAGATCTGTTAGATGTTTGGCTTTAGAACCCATTACAACTGCGTCGCTGTCAATATTTCAACATTTTAATGTTGTTGTTTTTGTTAGTTTTTTTAGCTGTGCCTCTGCGCTCTGAATGCTTGACTGAAGCCCTTTGCACACAGGCGCGTTTATCTGCACGGATAAAACGGATATATACAGTATATATTTTTTTAAAGAAAACAATGATTCTCTACGACCTCAAGCACACCGGATCCAAATTAGCCGTGCGTTTTTTTTGTCGATCGAACCCAGTTCGATTTGTGCGTCTTGTCGCACGCCGTAAAAAACTCATCACTCCTTTTATGACTCCTTTTGGGATCCGCAGCGCCGATTCCGCACAGCATTGCACACCAAATCCAATGCGTTTTATTCAAGCAGCAAACGGAAAAAAAAAAACGCAACTGTCCTGTGTGCAAAGGGCTTGAGTGTGTCGGTGCAGATTTTCCGTTTCAAGTCTTCCTGCTTTACTGTTCTTTTCCTGAAAATGTCCTGCAAAAGATTTTTTCCACAGGTTTATTTCCCTGTTTTGCCTTTCTAATATCTTATAGAGCAGGGGTCTTCAACAGGGGGTCCGCGACCCCTAGGGGGTCCGCGGAGTTACTGCAAGGGGTCCGCGAAATTATTGCTTAAAAAAAAATGATTCTATCCATTTTGAATAGCTTGAATACATTATTGACATTGGTTCTCAGTTAATAAGTAGTATGTTTAGAAATGGTAGTGGTACGGCCCACCCTGCTCGCTGTAACTTGTACATGTTTAAAATAAAAAATATGTCGTAGCCTCGACCCCCCCACCCTACGAGGTGGTAGGGGGTCCCTGCTCCATCTCCCCATCAGTTTGGGGGTCCCCGGCCTGAAAACGTTGAAGACCCCTGTTATAGAGAATGGAGCGTGTTTTTGCAGAAACCCACAAATGGCAAGAAACCACTCCATTCCCATTGAAAAGCAGAATCAACCTTCATAGGTAGATTTTAAACGTCACAGTCAGAGAAGGTCGTAATCTACAAGCTCAATAGAAATCTACTGTCTTGCCAATGGCAGGACGTGTGAAGTTTTGAAATGGCACAGCTGTATACTGTATACGGCAGGGTTCCCCAATAGGTGGCCCGCGGGCCATTTGCGGCCCGCGGGGGGCTACTGTCTGGCCCCCACCAACCCCAGTAATAATGGTGGTATAAGAGCAGCAACAACACTAGTATATCGTCGTTGTCGGGTGGAATTTGTACGTTCTTTCGCAAAGTAAAGCCCTGCTTCATCATGCAAGGCCGTCGCACAAAGTAGTGAAAACAGCAGATCTACAAGCACACAACGTCTCGCGGTGCGAGGCGTTGTGTGCTTGTAGATCGGCTGTTTTCACTAGTTTAAATCATTTTTAAAATGATAAATGCAAAACGAACGGTTTTGGACATACAAGATTTTCACCAGACAACGACGATATCTGAACTGTCACTGGAGTAGCGGGAACGCTACCGTCGCCACCCGCAATGTTGTGGCCCTCTGCTTGGTACCCTAGACATAATTCGGCCCTTGGGGAAAACTGATTGGGGAACCCTGGTATACGGTATGAGGCGGTATGAAGTTCACTCTCACAGAACACTACTCAAAACCTTTTCCTGACCAACTTCCAGAACAAATGACACTTTTGCACGGAGCTGGCACAAAGATGTTAGTTTGACTTGCTCCAACACTTGAAATCAATGGACAACATCAATTAATGGACAACATAAGTGTTCATACTGTATATATATATATACTGTATATAGCTTAATGAACTGAACTGCTCAGAGGCACCGCTCACTTCAAACTGGGTTTGATTTTTATAAATACATGTCCTGCAAACTAAAGTGGCCAAAAATGCCGATCTACAAGCTGACAACACATTGCATCGTAACACGGTGCGTGCATGTAGGCCCTTTGTTATTTTTGAAACATTTTTAAATAAATTAAAGTGGTCAATTGTGTCCATGGGTTTAAGAAATGCAGATGAAAAAAGCTTGTTATTAAATATTAACATGTTGCATTTCCTGAAAGGGAACAGGTTTGGACAAATAGTAGGCATTACAGCTGAAATGGATGGAACAATCACGCAGTGACGCAGTTAAGCTCTTTAACCTTGACGTCACCTTTTTGGTCATCCATTATAGGAAGAAAACAACTTTGAAACATGATGCGCTTGTAGATCTGCTAATTAAAGTTCTGAATAAGGGTTAGAACATTTTTACAAAGGTCTTAACTACATGAACCCTATAGCGTCCCTCTTCTGGACATGGAGTAATGGGCGAACATTTGACCAAAATAACTGATGTACAAGCTCAACTGAGATGAGATTTGGTGTAGAAAGAAATGAGGGGACCAAGTATACAGGTATGCCCCCGGAGTACCCTGCACAATGAAATATACAGGATTTAAAGAGGTGGTGCCATGATTCCCCCCCCCCCCCCCCCCCCCCCCCATAAAACATGATTATCAGGTATTATGATTATACTAGGAGGAAGATGTTTTCCAAAAAAGTATACAGAAAGAGTTGGAATTGGGTTTTTATGTGGCCACACCCCCAGTTCATTAAGTATGCATGGATGGCATGGTGGGTGGTGACCCAGCTGATATAGCCACACCCCACAGTGTTGGGTGAATGGTAAATAGGGGAGGAGTTGATACTGTGACATACTTAGTATCTGTGTTTTTTAACTGACACTTTTCACCACAAGGTGGCAGCCTCCAAGAGAAAACAAACAAATACTAAGAGAATACATCATTTCTAAAAAAAAAACACATAAGGGGGTCTAATGAAGTACTTTCAACCTCCTAGACACATGAAAAACAGAAAAAGTACAAAACTATGGCACCACCTCTTTAAGTGGTTTAGAATATTTCCTTGGCATCACATTCACGGTGTTGATATCACAGCACCATCTTCCAGATTCACTACACTAACCCTGACAGCATGAAAGGGAAACAAACATGTATTTATTGTCACGCCAAAGTATAAGCACAAGATAATTAATGACAAGATGGTCATTGTAAGGAAATAAACCCCAGTAGGGACTGCATGTTCTGGGAGTGACGTGCAGAGAATATTAGAGAGAGAGGCAGGGGCTGACATTTCTAAAAGGGCCTTTTGGTGCTGCGACGCGTTTTGAGCTCAGAGGTCGTGCTTGATACCACACTGAACTAAGCATAATCAAGTCAATACTGGAGATGTGGTGTAACGGCATGGATTTATTACACTGGGCAATTCTTTCAACATAAGATTCTGCCATAATTCAGGAGAGTTTGGACAAGGCAATCATCTTGAATGCCGCCTTCAGGTATGGCATGGAGAGAGGGCAGGGTGATCAGACTCCGGCGTGAAGCAGAGGGGTCTAATCACCCTGTAGGGGCACACCCTTAATTACCCTCCTAATTACTCAGCTACTTGAATAGAAATGAACGCATCAACAACGTGTGGGAAAATCGCACTCTTTCGAACGGCCATCATTTCGACCGGAGGGTTAGCGACTCACTCCACGGAGGTTAGTTAGGGCTGTCACGATTATTACATAATCGTCTAATCGCGATTATTTTACATAATCGCGATTATTTTTCATAATCGTCATAATCGTTTCCGTGTTGAAAAATGTTCATATACATATTTTTAAAGTAAAAAATAGTAGAAATAGCAGATCTACAAGCTCACAACGCGTCTCGATGCGACGCGTTGTGAGCTTGTAGATCGGCTATTTCCACTATCAATACTATTTTAACTATTTAACTATTTTAAGTATAAAGTTGTAAAATATGTCAGTAAATTCTTTGTATATTTAGGTTATGTGTCATAATTACCAGGTGCAACTTCAAAGCCTAAAAGCCATACAGAATGTACCGGTAATTGTCAACGACAAATACACAATTAAATCGTTAATCGCAATTATTTGAGTGACAATTAATCGTCATGTAAAATGTCATATCGTGACAGCCCTAGTTAGGGTGAAGGTTAGAGTCGGGTGTCGATAAGATGACATGTAGTAACAGCGACACGCTCCCTAACGTGTAACAACAAAAGCTTCCATTGCTTAGAGTAAGAGTGCGTCCAGTAGAACATGGTCGGCTCGCAATCACTCAGTCAATCAATATTCTGTTAATGCCTGTTGCATGTTTTTCCCCTTAAAAGACAACTTTGTTTTATTATAACAAGGGTTCATATTTTAGATTGTAATTAGAGAAGAGAAAAGATGAGGGTTAAAATGTTTTCATTTACTGCTTTCTATCGTTTTAGCGATTTTAGTATTTTGATTTCAGCTTGCGTACAATTGGCTAAATATGTATTTTTAGACACAATAAGCCGGCAATTTCTTTGTTACTATTTAAACCAGGCCCCATAAGTCACATCTACTGCCCATGAAAGATTGAGGTGCATCTTGGGAATGGGCTTATAGTGTCTAAAAACACATAATTAGTCACTTGGAAAAATAGTTAAAATCACTAAAAACGATAGAAAGAAGTAAATCCACTCCAGAGTTGTCCTTTAAATGTTCTCAAAAACATGCCTTAGTGTACCGTTTAGCTGTGAAATGACCGTGTGTGTTACATGCATGCGGCTGACACGTTGAATGGATGAATGGATGTTTCTGCATGCGTGAGTACTTGCAACAACCTAATGTCCTCTAGTGTAACGGATAGTAAATGATGATATATGGTGGAAAGTGCATGGAAACTCACTTTTCAAGGGGACCAGGGAGGTGCAGGGGACGTTAGAGAGGCAGGGACTGAAATGTCTAAAAGGGCATTTTGGTGTAAATATCAAAAATAGCCGACCTCCAAGCTCACCACGCTTTGCGAGCTTGGAAGGTCGGCTATTTTTTCGGTGCTTGATAGCACACTGAACTAAGCATAATCAAGTGAATACTGGAGATGTGGCGTAACGGCATGGATCTCTACACAGAGAGGGCAATTCACCCTTTGTTAGGCTCCTGGTTGGTCCCTGACTGACCAACCAGCAGGCTCTATCTGCCTTGTCCCGCCCTGGTTCCGCCTTTTTTTATGTTGAATTAGCTAAAACATAATTTTTTGAGAAATAAAAACATTTAAAAGCATGCTGATTCACTATGCTGCCACTGAGCAGCTCCAATTGACTGAAACAAAGTTTGAAATTAGAATTGAGCACACAGAATAACAATATGAAGCAACTGAATTAACATGGCAGTGGATGGAATGTCCCACTGAATGTCCCTCCAAGACACAGCAACCAATAGGTGTGGAGAGGGGCAGGACAATGGGCGGGACTTGACAAAGGGTGAATTCTTTCAACATAAGATGCTGCATTCATTTCAGGAGAGTTTGGGCAGGGCACTTCTCTTGAATGCTGCCTTCAAGTACAGTATGTACAGTATGCCATGGAAAGAGGGAATTTGCATTTAAGCAAAAACTGCATGCATGGTCTGGAGAGGGCACTTTTTTACAGACGGATAAAAGTGCAGGGGCTAAAGTCCCCTTTGATGTCTATGTGTGCACGTTGTGCCTGGATGGGACTGTGTGGGTTAGGGCTAGGTTAAACTCACATCCCAGGCGTGGAGCCAGATTGGAGGGCTGGCCACACGAGATTAGGGATTGGCTTAATGTTAGGCTAAAGGATAAGGTCAGGCAAGGTAGTGTTGGTGGTTAGGGGTTCAGGAATGAATATAGTCCATGGGAACAAGCGGTCAAAAGTCCAAAAGTGTGTGCACGCGCGTGTGCAGCACGCTCGCTCTCCCGCGCGCACGTGCTTGCATGCCCTTGCCTACCATTAACCTTAAACCCGTGTCCTGGGGCTAGTAAATAGTCCCTGAAAAAATAAAAAATAAAGCAAAATGCCCTCACTTTCCAGGACTTTGCACATCTCACTATCCTTGACGAGTACACAATGCAGTGCAGCACACGCGCACGCAAGTGCACGTGCGCGAGCATTTTCACACGTTTTAAAGGTTGAAAAAGGAAACACAGTCTCCTCCGGGAGGAGCACACACACACACACCACGTGTCACACGAGCCAGAGGAGCCTTGCTCCCTTCTCCCTGCTGAAAAATCCGCCATAATCCTTGATTTGTACTCGCCGGAAAATAGCCTGCAACACGCCACATATAGCTTGGTGATCGTCTATTTTCCTGGGTGCGACATTGGCACGCGGCAAAGCATAACAGGGTCTCTAACGCTGCATACCAACAACGCAGGGACTTCACACCACATCTGGCTCTGCCCCCGCTCGCAGAGGGCGAGGGCATCAGCCTAGCAACACATCTGTCATCCCTCTCTCAAGCTCCACAGACGCTTCGGAGAGCGACAGGTCCTGACAGATCACCACAGATTTGTGAATATGAAAAAGGAGGCCAGCCAGCCCTTGTTCGCCCCTTTATAGAGCATCGCAGTGAGTTGTCGGAAGTAAACAGCCCATTCATTTTCACCATAGGGTTTTTCATTATCAGCCACAAAGTCGTAGCAATTCAATGTACACTTACCACTAGGCTGGTGGTTGTAAAATGGTTCTATATGCTCCTGTAGAACCACAGAGAAGAACTGCATTACCCATACTGCTAAAAATGTACATCCGGTGAAATCGACGTCTATGATTGGTCTAGCTTCTTCTTCTTTCATGTATCTTGCGGTTACCGCGGAAGTAGCTTACTGCCCCCTGTATTCTTGTACCCTGCCCTTTTTTCAGCTTTCTAATTAATCGTTGCATTAAAAAAAAAAAAAAAAGAAAAAAACAGAAAATTGTCATGATTCCTCACCAGCCGAGGTGGCTTTGTCAGAGGCTTAAAAACGTTTAAATAAATACTTTATGAAATGTCTATGGAAGAAATGAATGAGGGAAACGCTTCCGACACCGGAGTGAGGACGGGGTGGGGCTTCAACTGCGATGCTCTATACAGTCAGTAGGTTGGCTTTTGTAATGACTAATCTGGAACATAATTGCATCTGATTGACTGAATTATTGGTAACCATGGATAGTCTAGATACTCTCCATTCATTCTTGAATCAACCATCAGAGCATTATTTCCCCCTCTAAAATCACCCTAATCGTCACTAGAGCTGAATTCTCTGATTGGAGTTTTTGAGATTAAAAAAAAAATAATAATAATAATAATACATACGCTCGTATTTGGGTTAGGGAAAAAAAGAAAAATGTCAAGGTTTTAAAGAATAAATAGCATGTATACAAAAATGTTATATTATCATTAAAATCTTAAGTGTTTCGACAATTATTATTCGGGGGCAAACGGCAATATCCCCAACATGGCACACTGATAGAGAATAGTTGATTTTAGGCTGCACACAAATGGTGCACAGAGACGTGCACGCACGCACGCACGCACGCGCACATGCACACATGCACACGCACACGCACACACACACACACACACACACACACACAGTCACCCCTACCTTTTAACTCACATCTAAGTCTCACTATAGCTGACGTGTACAGTGCAGTACAGTACAGAACAGTACAGTACAGTATAGTGCATTGACACAGGGGTGATGAGGAGTACAGAACGTTGTGCAGTGGAGCGAGGAGAAGCGCTGTGCAGCTCAGTGTCACACAGACCAAGGAGAGGCTGCTGGTGGACTTCCAGAGCAGGAGAGACCTCCGTCTGTCTGTCACATACTGGAGTAGAGAGGACCCAGAAGCAGGACAGAGCATCAGGAACCCATGGTTGGGTGTTTTAATAAATGTAGGTGAACAGAACAGAAATACAAACTAACTAATGCAGTGACACCAAACAATGAATCGACAAGTACTGATTGGGGAACAGTGTTGCCAGATGGGAAATGTTGAATTATCGTACCGGAGGCTTCAAATGATCGTATTTGGAAGAAAACTATCGTACACAGCCAAAAAAAGAGAAATCACATGTTTAAATAAGTAATTTCACAAAGAAATGCGTATTTAGGGTGAGAAACAACCTTGTTTGAGACTCCTGTGTGACAACAACGCATATGTTGCGTGGAGGCAGGAAACATCCTGGACATTACACAAATAAAAGCATGAAACATGGTGTTTTTAATGCCTCCAACTAGCTCCAAGTACAGATCTAGGTTCAGATTAACAGATTTCCTGGCTTATTTTGAGAAGCCAAAATGGATCCCGGATCAGCAGCCAGGGAATTGAGTAAATTCACGTTCTTTTTGGCGATATGCCGAAATTATCGTACATTTGGTCATTTTTGGAATTATTGATCGTACATCGTACAGAGGGTCAAGTTATCGTACAAACACGATAATTATCGTACATCTGGCAACACTGCTGATGAACGACTAATATACACATGAGGACTGATTACACACTATCGGGAGATAAGCGGCCACCAGGTCGCATGTAAAAATCGGCCTGATGGTGGCGCTAAATGGGACAGATCCATGTTAATGACATGACTCTAGACATACTGTGTGCCGCTTTGCGTGATTCTAGGGCAAAATCTGTAGCAGTGTCCAAAAAATGTGTTCGAAAAATTCTGCCTGATGTTAGCGCTAGAAGAGGGCCATGTGAGAAATGAGGGGTGGGGGTTGTGGTTTGGCAGCCAAGGAGTGTGTGTGCAAAGTTTGGCATGGATCGGGGTAATGAGTATAGGGCAAAAGTGTGATGTGACGGACAGACTGACGGACAGCCGGTGGAGGTTGGTTGACCACAACATTCAGCACAACATTGAACACATACAGTTGAAAGCATACAGTACGTATTTTTTTCTAGTTATAAAGCCTATATACCAGAGGTCTTCAACAGGGGGTCCGGGACCCCTAGGGGGTCCTCAGAGTTACAACAGGGTGTCCTCCAAATCCAAATCTTTGTGTGATAGAAACGTTTTTCTCCTTTTTCATATTAACAATTTGAACCCTAGCGTCCATATACTGAGAACTTTGGCCAAAAATAGCAGATCTACAAGCTCACAGATCGGCTATTTTTGGCAAAGAGGTTTGGCGTAGAGGGGAAAATGAGCAGACTAAGTGCAGAGTGAAAGGTCATGTTTATTAAAGTATTGACGGTTCTAGGGGTTAAATATCTGAAAACACAAATTGACATGAATCCAAAATACACTGATGATTGTGTTGTCAAACAATGAAACTATATGGATAGTCTGAACAAAAACATTGAAGACCCCTGGCCTATACTGTAACTTTTTGCCGTTTTGCTGCATCTGACACGGCCTCCAGTGTCAGTCGCTGACATCATTGGTTCTCCTAAGAAACTGAAGCGTATTTCCCTTTCATCTGGAGCCACCCACATCTGCTGACTGTCTGCTGTTAGGAAGAGAGCATCTGCAGGTCTACAGCGGTGTAGTAGGAGGTACACTAATGCGTCAGCTTTTAGCTGTTGAAAGATGGCATACAAGCTCACAGCGAGCTCGTAGATCGTAGATTTTTGGAAAAATCCTGAAGATGTGTGCAAATCTTTGAATATATATTTTTCAAAGCAAACTTTTGTAACTCAAAAACTCTGCCTCTGGGTGGTCCATGGAACAACATATTTCAGATGGGGGTCCGCAGCCAAATACATGTCATTTTGGTAATTTCCTTGACATGAAAAAGTTTGAGAACCACTGATTTAGAAGAAGGATTTAGAAGACATTTATAGAATCGGGTCAAAATATTCAAAGACAGAAAGCTGTGAGCTTGTATATCTGCCATTATTAGTTAAAGCATAAAAGAATGGTTGAAGTGGTGACGCAGATATGCCTTCCTGGTCTAAATGGATTAAACTGACTAACATATTTGTATAAGTTATATTCCAAATATTATCAAAGTATTCCGCTGCAACCCTGGACTGGCCTCGCATTGCCCACTTTGAGAAAATGTCAAGAGTATCCAAATGCAACCAAAGTGAATCTTACGGGTCCCTTGCAGGTCAAATGGCTTCCATTTGTACATTCCTGGAGTTAAGGTGGTTGCACACTGCTGCGTTTTTCGGGCCGAATATCGGAGTGAATTTCGGAGCACGCAAATAAAAAATCAACCTCACATTATGTCAGTCACGTTTGCACACTGCCGCCCGTTTCGCGCACCACTCGGTCCCTTGCTCTCTCTATCTCTCTCTCTCTCCTTGCCCTGAAAAACGCATTTCGCAACGAAAAACGCAGCAGTGTGCAACCACCTTTACTGTACAGACCTGCATGCAGGTCCATTTGGTTCCTAACTCTCAATCATTTACGGGGACCCCCCCAAGGACCGCTCAAGGACGTCACGTGTAGGACCACTGCTTAAGGAGAGATCGGGCAGATGACTTTTCTTCCTCTGGCAGCATTGACCTTTAAATGTCTGTACCACTTTTATAGTTTTACCCCACTGTAATGGCAAGTGTCATTTAGTTTTTTTTTTTTTTTTTTTACGCTGCTGATGTTGGGGCTGCAATATCAGCAAGAGGGATGCTTTTCAACTAGCGATGGGACGATACGCAACATTATCGTTTATCGTGATAAAAACACACCTGATAATCGTATCGTGGTGATTTAATTTATCGTGATATCGTCCTCCGTCATGCACTGGGATCAATTCACCTTTTATTTGCCAAGCTGCATATCCGGTACCACTTAAACCCTCTATAATTGGTAAAAGGTGCTTATATAATACAGTATACGTACTTGATACTGTCTTTTTTTTCACTCTCCATCAAATGTCTTTGCCAAAAAATAATAATCTACAAAAGGCAACACGTTGTGAGCTTGTAGATTTTTTGGCAAATGTTCTGCCCCAGGATAACAGATTTTGAATTTTGCGTAAATCACGATTTCTTTCGTCACAATAATCGTGATATGAATTTTTCATTGCGACCGTCGGGTCGCAGTTACTATCAAAACCTCCCCTGGCTTGCTGTCTGTCTGTCTGTCAGTCTGTCCGTCGCGTCACACCTTTCCCCTACTCATATCTATGCAACCGTTGCCCCGGTCCATGCCAAACTTTGCACACACACTCCTTGGCTGCCAAACCACAACTTTCATCATTTCTCACATGGCCCTCTTCTTGCGCCACATGAGGCCGATTCTTGCATAACACATTTGGACACTGCTCCTACAGATTTTGCCCTAAAATCACGCAAAGCGGTACACAGTATCTCTAGAGTCATGTCCTCAACATGGATCTGTCCCATTTCCCATATTCCCTTCTGATTGCCTACCATTGCCTTCTGAAGTTTCTGCATGCGACCTGACGGTCACTTAGGGAGTGTTACTGGTATCGTCCCATTCCTATTTCCAACTCGGCAAGCTGGTCAGGAATATGACAGGGACCCACCTGAACACCATGGTGGAGAGACAAATAAGGGGCCAAAATCCCCTCCATGGCGGACAAAATGCCAACCCCTCGCACAGGCTTGGCTCTTTCAGCAAGCCGTTCATCTTGATGAGCCACAGAGAGAGCATTTTGGGCTGCTCTTTCATTCCGGCTGCCATCCGCTATTATAATGAGCGTTGGGAGCGCCCAGGCTCCCTATAAACGGCTTGATAGATGTGATTTGGGAGGTAGCTGTTTGTTTGCAGTGACATAAGCACATACTGTATATGCAGCGCTGTACAGTTATACAGTTATACAGTTGTTTTGTGAGGTTGTTCAGCTAATGAACCATACTGTGTAACAAGAAACCTGGGGACGGAGGCAGTTAGAAGACTAATGGAGTAGTGTGGTGACCACATAATTAAAGTGGACCCTGGGTTTGCCTACGTTGTGTCTTTCCTCTACTCTGCCATTCCTGGCTCACTAATTGGGTCCATGAGTCTTCAAACAGGGGGTCCGGGACCCCTAGGGGGTCCTCCAAATCTTTGTGCGATAGAAACCTTTTTCTCCTTTTTTATATTAACCACTTAGGATCCCTAGCGTCCATATTCGGAGAACTTTAGCCAAGAATAGCAGATCTACAAGCTCACAACGCCACTATTTTTGGCAAAGAGGTTTGGTGTAGAAGGGGAAACAGAGCAGACTAAGTTCAGAGTGAAAGGTCAAGGTATTAAGTAGTGACGGTTCAAGTGGTTAAATATCTGAAAACACAAATTGACATGAATCCAAACAATCAATCGACTGATGATTAAAATAGACATGCTGTGAAAATGGACCATCGCCTCACCCATCTGACTGCTCAACACGGCAGCCCAAAGGAAGATTTTCAAGTTGGCCTTGATTGATCCAGAAAAAAATGAAAAGATACCGTATCACATACAGAATGTAGCTGAACGTGGTTTACAAGGGGCCCTCCGGGAGAGACACAAACGAAAAAACCACGGGAAGACAAGAGAACAACGCAACAGAGACGCGGCATTAAAAATGAAAGCTGTGCTATTAAGCTGAAACACAATGACGCTCTAGCGCTGTACGTGACAACGAGCGATTGAAGAATTATAGATGAACATGGGTGGGAAAGCGGCCGCGTTGCGGCGGCTTACACGCTCCACTACAGTAGGATATCACATGAAACAAAGGAAGGAAAGAACAGCGGGCGCGATGATGTGTACACAGAGACGGCTTTAGCTAGACAGCCGTTTCAAACCGCTTGGTTCCCCCAGCGCTCTGTGGATCGATTCATCCAGGGCACTGGGTCTTTTGTGGATCAGGGATCCTACAGTACTTGAAGAAGGCCTTCTTTCAAAGCCCACACCATCTGAGCCACTTTGCATGTGCATTTTAACCTATTTAGGCCTAGAATTATTGAATGCTTCCACCATTGAAAAATAGCAGATATACAAGCTCGCAGCGCGGCACTTAGATCTGCTATTTTTGAAAAAGTCGTGAAAATGTGTGCAAATCTTTGAATCTATGTATTTTCAAAGCGAACGTTTGTAACTCAAATTTTGCTTCTGGGAGGTCCCTGGAACTAAATATTTTGAGATGGGGGTCCGTGGCCAAATAAATAACATTTTGGGGGTCCTTCACATGAAAAGGTTTGAGAACCACTGACATAGTAGTCTCTCAAGAACAGACTAACTGAGCTCCAGTTAAGTGAAAAAGACCTTTTCTTTTGATGATGGCTGGCCAGATTGCTGACATAGAAATATATGTTTTTCAAAAAATCTTAGAAGGATTCAAAAGACACTTAAATAATCGGGTCAAAATTCTAATTTTCGCGATTTAAAAAAAATAGCAGATCTACAAGCTCGCAGCGCGGCACTCGGTGCCGCACTGTGAGCTTGTATATCTGCTATTTTTCAATAGGTAAAGCATAAAATAATGATACACAATATAGTGTACCCATTCTGAATGGGTTTAAGCAAGTTCATTTTCACATTCGATCAAACGATTGTGGTCCGGCTGGGATCAATGGAACTGACGTAGTATACTTGGAAATCTGAAGTGTTTGCGGCCCACACATCTGACCTCTTATGTTAAGTGGTCACCTTTGGGCCCCAGTTCAAAGGTGAAGCAATCACTGATCTAGGGTTCAATTTGCTGGGGGTGGGATCCAAGCCTCTGCCTTTGATATACATGTTGTGAGCTTGTAGGTCTGCTATTTTGGCTAATGTTCCTGGGGTTCAAGTGGTCAAATTATTTTTAAAAAAAGGGAAAAGATCCTGCCATTATCTCCCAAAAAATATGGTCTTGGTCACACGCTTTTTGGCGCAAAGACGTAATCTCTCTAGCAGGGCAGGAATGTCATGTCCGTTGCCCCTCAGTTTGGCCTTGTGCCCCTCAAACCAATGCAATGGCATGACCTGAGGCCACAGCTAGAGGCCTTAATGCCCCAGCTGACTGTACCACTTTCTCCTCTGTCTCTTTCTGGTCAATATGTAGACGCTGGTGTCTTATGTTGAGATTCTGAAATTGTGTGTGTGTGTGCGTGCGTGCGTGCGTGCGTGCGTGTTAATGAGTCAATGCCTGAACTAACACAGTCCACACCAGAACACAATCAAACCTGATGAGCCTTATCAACAGCACGTCAACGACTCTCTCATCTACACAGCCTCATTTCCAAAAAAAACTTTGATTGAAATCACTGCTTCATAATTGAAAATAGAGCATTCATTTTTAATCGTTCTTTTTTGTGTTCCCTTTCTGTTTTTTCTTTTCTTTTTTTTTTCGTCCTGGGAGATAGATTACAGGCGGGTCGGGTCGGCTTTATTGTGTGGAAAAAAACATGGTCCAATTTGAATAATGAAAATCTCTACAACACAAATTGAAAACATAAAATTAACCCTAAACTCCCAACGCAGACTTTATGGGACGATGCAGACAGGCTCATTTGAATTTCAAAGGACGGGACGGACCAAAGGTTGGATCGGCAAACTCTCTCATCGCCTGACAGCCGTAATAGCATGGCGTTGGAAGAACGCTATTTTCACAAGCCCACTGTAAAATCTGTCATTTAAACGTTGATAGTGTCTAAATGTAACCATTTGAGGATTCGACTGTGCGCAGGCCATTAAAAATAGCATCAAGGTATCTTCATCAGACATCAGACATATCTCTCCTCTCTCATCTTCGCTTAAACGATGCCTCTTTCCTTTTTTTCCCCGTCTTCCCCTTCCCTTACGTCTCACACACACGGCTCTGGCGCAGACGCAACACGTAACAGGTGTGAATGGAGAGCGAGGGGGGGGACAGCTGCTCTATTTTTAATACAAGCTCATGTTTAGTAAATTATTTGGGTGGGGAGGGGGGGCACTTGCAATTAGGGGTGGGCGATATGGTGATAAATATCATTGAGACGATACAATGTCTCCACGATATGCCTATCGTATATATCGTGATACAATGAGGGAGCCTTATAACATATAGTGTTGAATTTAATACATACAGAGATTCACTGCAGAATTCATTTAAACCTGCATTTTGGTCTAAATCAGATGTTCTCAAACTTTAAAATGACATGGTCTCACCTTAACTCTGACAGTATACAAATGAAACCAGGTTTCATTTGTATACTGCCAGAGTTACATTCTTGTAAGGGTCAATTTAGACCTCCCAAAAGGAACCCACAGAGTCCCCAGCCCAACTTTGAGGACCACTGGTCTAAATCGTCTGTTATTCCTTTTTCCTTTAGTTTTTGTTAGATTGCAGTGAACTTGAAGAATAACCATAAAAACCAACATGAAAAAGAACCGTGATAAGATTGTGTATCGTGATACATCTTGGGATAATATTGTGATGTTGTATTTTTACACATCGCCCACCCCTACTTGCAATGTCCCCACGGCCCCTCCAGTGGGGGCCCCGGCCTCACAGGTTGAGCACCGCTGCGGTACAGTAACAGCGGGTTGCCATGGAGAGCTTCCCGACTGGCACCGAGCCCGCTGTAAATCCAGCCGAGCCGCCTCGGTGCGACGCAAGGCATGCTGGGAGAGAGAGAGAGAGCCGTAAATGTCCTGCGTAAATCTCCCTGCGTTCTCGGGTTAGACAAGGAGGAGGCGGAGGTGGTGGAGAGAGTGACTGACTGACTGCGTGACAGAGGGACGTCCCTCTTCCGCTCCGCACGCACACGCGTGCGCACACACACACACACACACACACACACACACACACACACACACACACACACACACACACACACACACACACACACACACACACACACACACACAGGGGCGGGTCTGCCCGCCACCCGTTTCCCCAAACATCGGGGAGAGCGGTGACACGGTGGCAGGGGTTGACTGGCGGCGCGTGGCTCGGCGGCAAACCGCATTTTTTCTTTTTTATATATAAATGTCCCCATTTCCTCTCCTTAATACGCACTTATGCTGTCATTTCCTGTCCCCATCCATCACGTGAGGGACCCTGCCATGCCACATCACGGCTGCACGACGAAACGAATGCCCCGCCGCGCACCTCGATCTCTCTCATCCTGTCTTCTTCTTCCTTCCCCCTGTATATTTCCTCCCTCCCCCTGCAAGCTGCAAGGTCCTTATTCCTAAAACGTGCGGCGCGTACACGCCGCGTGCCTGCATGCGCCTGCCTGCGTGTGTGCAGGTGCGCGCGTGACCGTGCGTGCACGCATGCTGTTTGCTCTCCTGTGCAAGCATATGTGCTTGTTTGCCATCGCTGCGCGTGCTGTGTGCATACGCATCTGCATGTGTACCATGTGCACCACATGTGTACCATGTGCACGTGTGTGTGTGTGTGCTCCCGCCAGGTCTCTTGCTGAATGTTTTTTTGTAAAGGTATGCGTGTGTGCGTACGCTGCATGCGTGCATGTTCTGTGTTCTCAGTGTGCAGCCATGTGAGTCTGTGATGCACCACACCATGCCACCACACCATAGGACCCAGACTCACGTTCCCAAAACAAGCCCCTGGGCTTTGGGGCTGTGTGGAGCCGCAGGCTCGCGTGCACGACACGTGCACCTGTTTGATAGGCTCTGTGTGCAAGCGGGTGTGTAACCACTTCTCTCTCTGTCTCACTGCCTCCGGTCTAACATCCGTGTGTGATTTCATCTGTGCATGGTACGTACGTGTGCATCTCTCCGCATGTCCCTCTGTACCTGCTTTATTCCACTGTATGTATGGCTGCGTTTCTGCATGCTCGGTATACTGCATGGACTGTTCTTTGGCTATAAGGAAAGCCTGATTTATAGCCTTATTCAGAGGGGTCTTCAACGTTTTCAGGCCAAGGACACCTTAGTTGAGAGAGAGATGAAGCAGAGACCCCCACAACATGTTCATAGATTCCATATGGTTTCATCGTTTGACAGCACAATCAAGTGTATTTTGGATTAATGTCAATTTGTGTTTTCAGATATTTAACCACTTGAACCGTCTATACTTAATAAACTTTCACTTTCACTCTGTACTTAGTCTGCTCTTTTTTCCCTCTACACCAAACCTTTCTGCCAAAAATAGCCGATCAACAAGCTCACAACGCCCCGCAGCTTGTAGATATGCTATTTCTGGCTACAGTTTTCAGAATATGGACACTAGGGTTCAAGTTTGGAAGATTTGGAGGACCCCCTGTAGTAACTCTGAGGACCCTCTAAGGGTCCCGGACACCCTGTTGAAGACCCCTGGCCAAAAGATATGCAGATCTGTTTGTCACAATGACACGAGTATATCAATTAAGCGTAACCAGCGTCTTGGCCCATGCATGATTGTGGGGGCAACCCACAATGACAGGGAACCAATCCACCTTGCAGATGTGTGAACTTGTAAGATCCGCTGTGTTTCGGCACATGAAACCAGAGTACATACAGATGTGCCATTTAACTCATTTCTAGCCGATCCCGAGTATACTCGTGAAAAATACTCAAGTATTTAGAGTGCCGATCCCGAGTACACTCGCGAAAAGTACTGTATATAGAGTAACGCCGGTTCGCCTACCCAATAGCCTGGCGGAAGGTCCTGGCACGATCGGCCTCGCCGATTCATCATCATCACGGATCCACGTGCACAAAATAGTAATCCCTTAACATGGAGGCCGACGGGGAATCTCATCTTTAATGTCCATTTTCTCCAAACAACACTTTTAAAGCCAAGGATGGCATTAGATTCTCGCTACAAAAACATAACAACAAAGGCATCGATCGGCCATTTTAGAAACCACATGGTGTGACGACCGCTCCCGTTGTATGACGTCATGACGTCAACCCGGAAGTATTTACGCAATGGACTTCTGGCCTTCAAAATAAGACAATGGAGCGTAATGGAGCGTAATGGAGCCCTGCGAGCGGCACGCTACACATTTAACCCGTTCATGTCTGGAGCACTAAATGGGTTAAAAACTTCACACATCCTGCCATTGGCAAGATTTTCAGGGGATTTGCGGAACATTAAGCTTGTAGATCAGCTATTTTTGCTGACCTTTTTAAATTCAGAATTGAAATCTAGCTATGAAGGTCGATTCTGCTTTTCAATGGGAATGTGTTTTTTTGTGAGTTAAATGTCTCCACGATATGCCTTTTCAGAGATATCGTATATATCGTGATACATTGAGGGAGCCTCATAAAAAAATCCTGTTGAATAATACAGAGAATCACTGCAGAATTAATTGAAACCTGCATTTTGGTCTAAATCAGTAGTTCTCAAACTTTAAAATGTCATGGTCTCCCCTTAACTCTGACAGTACACAAATGAAACCAAATGAGGAGTCCATTTGGATTCACTTGTATACTGTCAGAGTTACATTCTTTTAGGGATCAATTTAGACCCCCCAAAAGGAACCCAGAGAGTCCCTGGACCCCACTTTGAGGACCACTGGTCTAAATGGTCGGTTACTGCTTTTTATTTTAGCTTTTGTTACCTTGCATGTGGTTGTACTGTTAAATAACTTGAAGAGTAACCATAAAACCAAAAAAACAACATGCAAAAACACGCTCCATTCTCCATAAAAGTTAGAAAGGCAAAACAGGGAAAGAAACATTTTCAGGAAAAGAGCGAAGAGTTGAAACAGCACATCTGTACATATTCAAATCAGTGTAACCAGCCTATAGTCTCGTCCAGAGACCTCTATTGGAGAGTTGCGTCATCTCCGTCCACTTCCTGGGGCCAGGTCTTCTACATGCACATCTATTGGCGAATAGTGACAAAGTGCTGAACCGGACGTTTACGGAATGCATTGGGGAAAAGGTGACATTTCCGGCAAACATGAACCGGCGCGGTTTCTGACCCTGCATTGGCAGAACTCTCTATAAAAGGCTCTGGTCTCGTCTAGCTCAGGGGCCCAGTTTTTTCGCAAAGCAAAGCCCTACTTCATCATGTACTGTCGCACAAGACTAGTGAAAATGGCAGATCTACAAGCACACAATGCCTCGCGATGCAAGGCGTTGTGTGCTTGTAGATCGGCTAATTTCACTATTTTTGAAAAACTAACGGTTTTGGACAAGGTTTCCACCCGACAACGACGATATACAGTATGAAATTGTGGGGTATAGGGGGCACTGTGGCGCAGTGGTTAGCGCTTCGCCTCACAGCTAGAAGGTCCTGGGTTAGATTCCCGCCGGGTGGACGCTGTGGGCGCTGGGGGCGTGTTCCCTTCTCTGCGTCATCAGCACCCACACCCTAGGTGGGGTTGGTGATATAGGGCCTTTCTGCGTGGAGTTTGCATGTTCTCCCCGTGTCTCCTAGGATAGATACCCTCACAAAAACATGCAGCAATCCTGGTCTCTATACTGCCTCCCCCTGTCCAGCCGGGGCGTCTGATGGAGGGGAAAGGAACTGGTTGGAATAACGTGTTCCTTCCACGCGCTACGTCCAAACCGGGGAAAACCCCACTGTCAGGTGAAAAGAAGCAACTTGGACTCCTTATGCATAAAAGGAAGCATGAGGTCAGTCCGTTGTCTCCCCAGGCGCAGGAGAGCAGAGCCCAGGATTACATAGGCAATTGGCACTGGGTGAAAATGGGTTACAAAATCGTGGGATAAAAATTACAAAAATGAAAAAAAGAAAAAAAATGTGTCATTTTTAATAATCAAATTGAATGATACATACAGTATTGCATGTATTTTCGTAGTCTTTCTCAAAGTGAGCTCCAGGGACCCTCTGGGCTGCTTGAGGGGGTTCCAAAGGACCCTTACAGGTCTGTAACTCTGAGAGAGTGAACAAATGCAACCAACTGGACCCATCATGGTTCTGGAAATGGTTCCCAAACGTGATCATGGAACCGACTCCCGGTTCCTCTGCATTTGGATCCGGTTCCACCGACCGACCGCCAGCGACCACGGATCCAAGGTCCCCGCCGCCGCCGCTCTGGAATCAGAGCGCTATAGTTTTATCAATCCGGCCCAGGCCCCGATCCACCGCGGTGGAAGAGGGAGGAGGAGGGTCGAAAAAGGAGAAGGGGAGAGCAAAACGTAAATCACTCCAAAACACCATGCCTCTGATCTCGTTAAAGACTAATTGATGTTCTGTGTTAACGAGCTTTACCTTAATTACTGGTATTAAAAAGAACAGGCGGGGGGCTTGGTTGGTTGGGGGGGGGGGGGGGGGGGGTGCAACGCGCATAGAGAGAGGGGGGCTCGTGGGGGAGTTAGTGCATCGAAAGAGGGGTTTTATTTGGGGGTGGTGAGGTTGTGGTGGTGGGTGTCTGGGGAACGCAGAGAGAGAGAGAGAGCGAGTGGGACGCGGCGCGCGGTGGGCGGATGGCGTTATAAGCTCGGAGGTTTTTTTTTCCGCGAAAAAGAAAGCGGGGCGAATCAATGAACTGAAATTGATGAAGAGCACGAGAGAGAAGCACCGAGGGAGAGAACGCTGGGAGAAGAAGAGAGAGAGGGAAGAAAAACACATGCAGCCGCACGCACGCACGTACACACACACACACGCACACGCACACGCACACGCACACGCACACGCACACGCACACACACACACACACACACACACACAGAGTGGTGGAAAAGTACTCACACATTCAAGTAAAAGTATCAATACTGCAATGTGGAACTATTCTGTTACAAGTAATAGTCTGGAATTCAAAATTGACTTGAGTAAAAGTACAAAAGTATTGGTATCAAAATGTACTTAAAGTACCAAAGTAAAAGTACAATATGTTTTGAAAATAGCCGATCTACAAGCTCACAACACGTCGCATCGCGGCGCCGCTGTGAGCTTGTAGATCGGCTATTTTGAAATACCCAAGGTATCCATCCACCTGTTACCGCGTGAATTTACTGTAGAATTACGTGTGGGACACATCCGGAGAACAGCAGACATACAAGCTCACGTCGCGTTGCAGATGCAACCGTTGTGAGCTTGTAGATCACTCTCAGCTGCGACACCTGAGCCTGCCGCGCAACCTTCTGCGCAACGCACGATGGGACGTTGGAAACTTAGGGCTAAAGTGGTTTATGGCATGCATGTTTTAGAACAGGGGTCTTCAACGTTGTCAGGCCAGGGACCCCTTAGTTGAGAGAGAAATGAAGCAGGGACCCCCACAAACCTGTTCATAGATTCCATATAGTTTCATTGTTTGACAGCACAATCATCAGTGTATTTTGGATTCATGTCAATTTGAGTTTTCAGATATTTAACCACTCACAATGCCTCGCGTTGCGAGGCGTTGTGAGCATGTAGATCTGCTATTTTCACAAAATGTATTTCCTGCAGAACTGAGTCACATTAAATGTAATACCTACAATTCCAAGTGCTTGTCAGGTTTCTTATGACTTCCTATCTAGCCAAGCTTTATAAACCATGAAGAAATATATATATATCCACCTCTTTCCGCGGGAGTTTTGGCTGGAGGCGACTGGAGATTATTTGGACCACACTTCTGATTTAACAGCAGACATACAAGCTCACGTCGCGTCGCAGATGCAGCCTGTTGTGAGCTTGTAAATCACACTCGGCTGCGGCGCCGGAAGCTCGGTACAGCGTCTGCGCAATGCACTATGGGGCGTTGGAAACTCGTGGATATATTTTTTTAAGACAAAACTATATAAAAAAATGTAAAATAAGCGAATATTCGATTTCGGTAAACAACGTCAAATAGTGACTTTGATATTCGAATATTCGAATATTTGGTGAATGCCCTACCCCACACACACACACACACACACACACACACAAACATTGTCTTGTCTCATCTCCTGTGCCCTACAACCATGTCCCTCCTCGCTGATATTCAATTCCAACTGCACCCCCCCCCCCCCCC
Source organism: Nannobrachium achirus (assembly GCF_963921795.1). NCBI lineage: Eukaryota > Metazoa > Chordata > Actinopteri > Myctophiformes > Myctophidae > Nannobrachium > Nannobrachium achirus. The sequence goes on along the minus strand of NC_137811.1, from coordinate 66,828,077 downwards.
CCCCCTCCCCCCCCTCTCTCTCTCTCTCTCTCGCCAGCCTTTCCAAATCCTCGCACCCGGCCTCATCTCCCATCATGCACCACCACCCTCCTCCTCCTCCTCCGCCTCCGCCTCTTTCTACACCTTGGCTCATCCCCCCCCCCCCCCCACACACACACAGCACCTTCTGTCTTCCTCGTCACCTCTCTCTATGCCCCCCCCACACACACACACACACACACACACACACAGCTCCCCTCCGTCACCCTAGTCCTTCCCTAGCTCCTCACAGCTGCTACAGTGTCAGTACAGCTACAGAGAGAGAGAAGAGAGGGGGAGAGAGGGAGAGATAGAGAGATAGAGAGAGAGAGGGAGAGGGAGGAGGGAGAGGGAGAGGGAGAGGGAGAGAGAGTGGCAACTGTAAGATCTGCAGTATGGTATTGACACTGAAGGGAACACATTATTGGTGTCAATATGTGTATTACTACGACACTGCAGAGTGTGAGTGTGAGTGTGTGTGTGTGTGTGTGTGTGTGTGTGTGTGTGTGTGTGTGTGTGTGTGTGTGTGTGTGTGTGTGTGTGTGTGTGTGTGTGTGTGTGCGCGTGCGTGTGGGGCGCCAGGGGTGTAGTTGTCCCGATTTAAAATGAAGCAAACAGAACTAAAAGTTCCTATGATTGGCCGCTAGTTGCGCTGTTCTGGTACCAGAACATAGAGTATATATAAAATAGAGAGCGGACCGGCCCGCCCCCACTATCATTTCAATGCAAGTGCTCAGTGGCGTTTTGAAGCAATAGCTACATGCAAGCATGTAGCCAATTCAGGTGCATTCTGGGGGAAATTGGTCTCTACCTAGATACCAATGACGTCACGAACGACGTCGACGTCCATTGAACCCTGTTGTAGACCCCAGCGCCGCGCTCTTATGCTCGTTGCATGTATGTTTCACCCCCGCCTGAAATTCCAGCTTTGGCCAGTAGGGGCGGCCGCTTCAATGTTTACAAGCCGTTCTGGGGGCTTGTACCAGAAGCAACATGTTTCTCCATAGGATTCCATTCTATTCCCCCGAAACTTTTACATTTGATTTTCTTCCCTTAATAAACATTGTCATAAATACTTTATGGTTCCTGTCGCTAGTTTAAAGCCTTGTTTCAATCACCATGATTTGCGTTTTCTGAAAATATGGTCCAATTTAAGTTATATTTGAGGTTAT